>NW_022699997.1:160689-164316 GCF_011630105.1 Anneissia japonica
CTACGTACGGACGCCCGAGCACTTTGACATTATTGGTAAAATATCGATCCGCGCTATCAATGTCGTGATCAACCACATTTGCGACTACTGTTGTGAATGACCTTATTATCATAGTCTACTCAATTTGTAATGGACAGTTTGTCTCTTCTTAACTGAAGATTCAATATTGAAATAATGACCAAATAACCCGCATTAATTTTCTTTTTACAAAAATTGTTTTTATACAATGGTCCTATTATAAGACATGATTTCTGTTTTATTTCTTCAGTGCCTTACCGTGTGAGTGCGTCAGCGAGAGTGTGTGAGGGGTCTTAGTAGATTTTCTATTATATGCTCGGATCGCCTTTCTCAAAAACGACCATCGCTTGCATATTTGCATCACGTCTTTTTCTATTTTATTGTAAAATACCAGATCTGCCAATATTTCAGGGGACGTATTAACATGTAGATAATCTTATATAAGGATTAAGCCTCTAGGCTATAGGTATAAAATCAGCACTTCATTAACCATCCTCTGTGACTGCCTTTATATTTTCAGATATCTGTTTCCCCCCCCCCCCCACCCCTACACCCAATCTAGACGCGCCACCATCTTAGTGTAGTATCAAATTTACGCCCACAAACCTTGTAGTTATTAATTTTCTTACAAATTAAATTTTTCATTTTTGGTGACGTCACTCTCACAATTTGGTTAACTGTATGCCTAGGCCCAGTGTACATATTCTGATATTGCAAGTGTATCTCCTACTTCCGTTACCTCTGGATCTACAGTAGATAGTCCTACTAAGACGCAATGTATTTGATTTATTAGTCAATATACTACAATTTCAAGATGTTATCCAATGTCCAGCCTTGGATCAATGAAATGACCTATCAGAACAGGACCAGGCATACGCACATGTCCCACAAACAATATCCAAGGAGCGGGGTTTATCGGAACGGCCATTATTAATTAATGTAGTTCTTTGAGTGGACGTCATCAATCTGCGTCATCCTTTCGGATTAAGTGAAACACTGTTTATTTCCTAATCTATACATAGTGTATTTATATGTTGTAAATAATGTTTCAACTCTTCGCCTCTGCTGTGTCCATGATCATTTCAGTGTTTCATGAGTATAATAATTCGCATTCACCAAGTCCTATGAAATTGTGAGTATTTCTTCACGTGTGTCTGGATTTGTAAAAGTATTGAATTCTTACCGTGGTCTAACTAATGGCTCCCGAAGGAGACCTTGCACCAAATTCGTAGACGGATTCCGATAGACAGTAGGCCTACTTTACGACATTGATCGTATTGTTTGTTTGCCAGCAGTCATAGTTCTAATGTCTGTGGTTGTGGATTGTTCATACACCTCTTGTCTTTACTCAAACTGGGGAATTCTACTGTTGGAGCGTTCTTTATTATGTTTTCAAAGACTAGGCTCTCAGTCTAGTTTTAGCTCAAAATGCATTAATTAATGGTTTCATAGATTTCTTATTTGTTGAATACATTAAATATTAAATAATATAATATTATCTAATATTAAATTAAGATAATGTATTTTGTAAGTGGAATGCATGTATAGAATTGTGTTTTTGTGATACCGTATGTGCTTTCTAATATATTAATATTTATTACCCTCGCCCCACGAAGTGTTGTGAGGGTATTGCAATGCAGTGGCGGATTTAGAGGGGGGAGTAAGGGGCGTACGCCCCCTCTATTTTTTGTAAAAAATTGTTTTGTAAAGCTTATCAGAAAATTACCATGCTAATTATTAAAAATCAATCAAATATCAACTCAAATTAATGAAGGTGCTAGAGGTTTACGGGAGAATCTTCCCTTGCACCCCTACCATGAGGCTCTTTCTTTCTTTTTTCTTTTTCTTTCACTTTTCGGACATTCACGCCCCCTCTTTCTTACCGGGCTGGATCCGCCCCTGGCAATGAGTTGCGTTTGTCTGTGTGTCTGTCTCAGACGTTTGTGTTTGTCCTTCCGGGAGCATAACTTAAAAACTATTGGACCGTTTAACTTCAAAACTTACACACATTGACAAAAATACATGTATCCAGGCCCGTAGCCATGTTCATCCAAGATGGGGGGTTTTCTGGGCGTGAGGTCCACAGTCGAAGCCCTGGTGGGGTCGGCGAAACCCCAAAGCAAGAGGATTTATGTGCTTTATGGGTCTAAATAATGCTATAACAGCACATATGTTTGAAAATGTCTGTGTCTGGGTGGGTCTGCAGTGCATTAGTTGGGTTGGAGGAGTATTTGAGAAAATTTAAAGAGGGGGTTTCGCCAGAAAAGAGGGTTCTCCCAAACCATAAAACCCCCCTTGATACGGGTCTGGTATTAAATGATCGAACGTATGGGGTTGAAATCTCACTCTTGCTTGTTTTTTATAATAATTATTTAATTTATATTAATTATTATTATTTCGTTATTTTTATTATTTTGTGCATAGCGGATGCCACCATTCGAATGCATCCAACTTCTACTAATTATAATGATTGTTATGGAACATCCGGTATAATAATTTATACGTACGCTATAACTGCCAAAATATATTATCAAAGAGAAAGAGTCTTTCATTTTCCACTGCAACCACACAACTAGTCAAAAAGACATGGACCAAATTAGTAATACTAATAATTATAATGTAAAGAATAACAATAATAATGATAACTCCACCGGATAGATCATTCCACGAAACGGTTTCAAACACAAGTAGACCTAGACTGAGTTCATATTGACATTATAGTACAACCGTGGTATTGTATATAGATCTGTTATTGATCTCGGTCTTGTAATTGAAGTAATTAATTGATTCAGATGCAGACGGGGGATTTCTAACACAGCAAATAAATACCTTAATCCGATCTATCATACTATTTGTTATTTTCTCCAACTTCGACTTAATAAGAGCGGAGACTCGACACACAGTGGAAATACTGACACACATTACTTGCTAATATAACAAAAAATGGCAAATAATATTATGTTTTATGTTTTGATATGTGTTGGCCTACTACGAAAAGTAAATAGCATGTAAACTACGTTAACAAACTGGGAAAACACCAACACTGCAATACCCGCTGCTTACTTGGACTCGAATTCAATCCTGGCCATCAGGCGCAAGCTCGGTGGCCTAGAGGTATGATGCCAGGCTAGTGATCTGGAGATCGTGGGTTCGAGTCCCACCCGAGAACAACTTGCGATTTTTTTCGCAGTTGCTTTCAAATGTACTGAGTATTCGATACATTTCCACGTCAGGTAGGGCAAAAATTTACACCTATCAAATACTCTTGTTTCACACTTTTTATTACTCGAAAAATCGATGTAATATTTATAGTGCCTATTTATGTGCCTTTGAAACTTGCCTCGGTACATTCTGTACGAGGTCATGCGACACGTATCAAAGTAGATACCAATGATGTAACATTTTAATTGATAGCATACTAAACTGACAAGTTGATTGTGTATAATGAATATTATACATTATTTGGTATGACACTCGCCACTGAGGAAGGACTAGTGTTGTCCGAAAGCTCTGGTTCTATTTCTGGCTGTTTACTTACGTTTACATTTTAGCTGTTGCTTATCATTTTTGTATCTCTACCGAGATCCAGCCATTATTTCCCACAGCTTT
>NW_022699997.1:164332-176488 GCF_011630105.1 Anneissia japonica
GGTAAAGGAGAGGAATCTGTTACTGCGAAAGAAGTTGCCCCAAACTTGCCAACAATCCGACATCTGTATGGTAAACTTATCCACCAGTTTACGCCACTGCTGAAATCACAGATAAGTCTAGTGTACACAAACGACCGTGTACAAATGATGACCAGGGCCGGATTAAAACACTGTGGGGTTTGGGGCTGTAATTGCAAGTGGGCCTAAATACTTTGTGGATAAAACATAAAACCAGATTTTCCTGGGGCCGGGTTCAGGGGGGCCTATTTTTCCCCCATTGGGGCCTGTGAGCCTGTGGTTGGCGTCCCAAAACCCCTATGTTGATCTGGCCCTGATGATGACAGTGGTATTGACACTTTCTGTACTTGATGCATGTGGTATGTAGACAGTCTTGTTTATTTATATGTTGCTATAAAATGTAATGGTGATGTTATTAGATGTTTGTTTTAATGTTTACATGTTCGTGCAGGTGCTATTAAATTTTGACAATCTTTTACTTTATGCAAGAATACATGAAAGAAAAACATGACTAAAATATATAATGATTTATCGCAGCAACTGTATGGAATGAATTTAAATGTATAATGTCTATCATTATAATAAATGTGTATCTATGTTTCTTCTTTAGTTGTGATTCTACGCATTCATCGGTCATTGCATCTGTGTCTTAAGATCAACCATGCGACTTCAATATTGTATGGAACCCAAGACACCTCTTGATGAAATCGATCGCAACCTGTTAACAAATTCAGATGGGTCTGTGATTGGCAGCCGCGTATTCGACGCCAGTCATCTTAAGCAAGAGTTATTAACAATGTCAGACTATGTACATGTGAACAGCGGTGCCAAAAATGTTACAAATAAATCACAAAAATTGAAATTAGATTTTGAATCTGAAAGAGAAAAATGGACAATCCCCGACGGGTTGAACTCTTGCGGATGTAGTTCCCGTGAAAGTTGTTCTCCAGAGTTTGCAGACAGTCGACTAATGAAGTCAGATGTTCATTCTAATAGTTGTGGGGTGGTATGTAAGGCAGACGTCTCCAACCGATTGCCAATGCAAAGGCATCGGGCAGCGTCTGAAGACATGGAATACAGTTCTGCCGTGTACACCAACTTAAGCTTTCGAACTTTAAGAGACATTCGTAATAGTTTGGAAGGAAAGGTGAAACGACTGCGTGAAGAAAAAGAAGAAACGAGCGCCAAAATTGAACAGGCGCAGATTGAAGATAGTGTAAGGCGTGTAGAGAAGCAAAGACTAAGGCAGCAATTAAATCTCCATCGACGTGACCGTCTTAAAAAAATGATTCATGATCTCCATAGAAAATTAGAAAATCAAAGTATTCGTCTGCAGTTTTGCTACACTGCTATTCTTGGCGTTCAGAGGTCAGTCCTCAGGACAACAGACGTCACTCAACGACGCGAAGAATCTATTGTATCCACGGATTGTAAAGAGGCGCCATTTTGAAAAAAAAAATAGTATACTAATGAGGAACTTTCGTTCCGATTTATGCGATCAATGCTTATTTAGCTGTCGTCTTGATATTACCGAACGGGATCAGTATGTATATGCGATAGATGTAGACAGTTACCATAGTGTTAATGAATAGTTATTAATTAAAATGAATAGTTGGAGAATGTCATAAAGAGAACTATACCCTTACTTTTACTGTTTTTACAGTTAATACTGTATAAAAAAAACTGTAGTATATCTTACTAATAGGCCTATAAGTGATAGATAGAGATTTTCGATTATCAGAAGCACGGATGATGTTTTATGCACTATATTGGTAGATCTTTTGTAAGAAAAGTGTTTGTTACAATAATTATTTATGTTATTTAGTAGTAGGCTCTATACATTTTATTGCTTCAATTTTAGCATACGTTTTGAAGAATACTGTAATAACTGGTTTAATGACAGTTTCCATAATAGTCACGTCACAGATTGTCTGACAGTCACTTGTTGCGTTGATTGCATCTATTCACAAGATGGACAGTTTATGAATACTTATACATCAAGTTGGTAGCATATTCAAGCTGTTTAAACGGACGCAATACATGGGGCTTATCACTGAAATGGAAATAGTTAAATTAATTCCTACTAACTTTATATAGTTTTTACAGTAATATGCTTACTATAGTAGTATTTTTTTTTAGCAAAATGAAGCAGTTTCTCAGAGAAAACGCCACTATCTGAAATAGTCGATAGCTAGAGTTCCTTGCACCTTAAATTCTGTCTTAGTCTAGCCTACTTATTTTTAGTAGCATAAGATCGCACAGTGTACCAAAGTCGCATAAATGGATATCGAATTGTACATTTGAGGAGTTAACATGATAAGTGGATCTTAGGTAAGCCTAATGGCTTTTGAGAAATTTTAAAGAAAGAATAAATATGAAATGTTTAAGTACCGTGATACATTGATGTATAAGGTAAAATCGCTATAGATTAAAAAAAAGGCCTATGCTGGATCGATAAAATAAATTATGTTTTTGCATACTATACACAATTTTAATAAGATGGAGACATAGCCTAAAACACAGCCTAGTTTGTGACGTAGATTTCTACACTTTACTGAACTGAAATTGAAACCTTACTACATCGTAATTTATTAGTGGGTTCTAACCACATATTGAATAATCATAAAGTTACTTTTATTCATCTCATTTTCTGCAGCGATGGTTCAAAGATTTGCTGACAATGGTTGACAGTCCAGGGGTCCAAACCAAGTGTTTTGCCTATAAGGCCATCCGTTGGTCCAGGGATGAATAGTTTTGTTTGTTTTTGTTTGTTTGTTTATTGATATTTTCCACATTCATAACAAATTATTCATAATCTTCAGTTAAAAAAAAAAAAAAAAAACCCGTTCCGGAATGGAGAAGGGTGAAGAGGGCGAAGCAAAAGGGTAAAGGGGGGGGGGGGGCGAAGCAAAAGCGATTAAGGGTGGATAGTCATTGTGCTACCATAAACTACATATTGGTCCATTGCGATTTCTTGTACAGTGCTTTGCTGTTGGCTATACATCACTGTTATTTGCATTTTTAAAGAAAAAAATATATAAAAAAGGGTTACCGCTAAGTATTACATTGCATGAATACAAGGACATACTGAAGTAGATGAAATTAAATCAAAATGATTTAATTATTGTGTACGTATTCTCTTCAGCACAATTCATTTATTTGATGATATCAAAGCGCATACAAAACTCACAGATGTATTTAATGGACAGTTCTTGAAGTAAGATGTGTGACTGCTCTTAATAGATGCATCCGTTGATTCTAATCACCATTTTTTAAAGGGAGTGATGAAGAGGATCATCGACATATAATTCCAATCACGTTCACTACACGGATGGCAGTTTCATACTATGTTGCCATCACGAATATTAAAACTTGTGATTTTCAGTGCGTGAGGATTGTGTTTCGTTTTGTCTTCACAGGTGTCAAACGGAATGGAGTCAGAAGAATATTTTAGTTTTCAGTTTGTTTATTGAACCAATACAGAAAGATACATCATATTATTTTTGTTTATTCAGGAGTCCTTATCATATCAATAATCATTCATTAGTACGCTAGAGATAAAGTATACTACATTATTATGCCTGTTGGTTCGTTCTTACCAACAGGTAACCTTCCACAGTTAAAATGAATATAAGTTGTGCACTGTTTTACAATGCATGTAACAATAATAATAATAATAATAATAATAATAATAATAATAATAATAATAATAATTATAATTATAATTATAATTATAATTATAATAATAGTAATAATAATACATACATACATACATACATACATACATACATACGTACATATATACATACACACATACACACATACATACACACCCACACACACCTACATACACCCATACATACATATATCATACATACATGCACACATCATACATACAAGAATAATTATTATTATAGCATAATAATTATAATCTTAATGATGATGGTGATGATAATGATGATGATGATGATGATGATGATGATGATGATGATGATGATGATGATGAAAATGTAAAAATATGCTAATGCACCAGCCATATAACTCATATCTTCAATACCACAAACTTCACATTCGTTGCAGCAGCGGCAAACAAATGCTAGTGTTCTAATAAAGTACAATAGTATTATTAAATAAACATCATCGTGGTACACTAACGTGTTATTTTTACACTGCAATATTTTTTCTTTTATAGGTAGCATTAAGCCAGGACTTATATAGTATGTGTATACACATATAAGTTATTGTATTAACTTTCGATAGTTGTATATGCGAAAATAAGATTCTTAAAACGTAAAAGCTATGGATGGAAATGAGAATTGCGAATTTCTAACCAGGTGTCTGTGTTACACTAATATCATTGAAAAATACATAATAAAGAATAGCCTAAGAGATAAGTATTGATGAAGTAAATGTTTGAATTATTATTTGCTTTCAAATTTATTTGCTGTCAATTATTGGAAACTGAACATAGACCATTTGTGGACTAAAACATAATCAAGCCTGCATCGTTTGCTATACATTGTCCTACCATCTGAGGAATTAGTTTCCTCCATGGTCCTCCCACATTAAGATTTAAGATCCCAGAATGTTGTGCGTTATAAAACAGTCTTTAACATTTTAATCTTTACTCAGCTTTACTCTCCCTTTATTAAACTCATAAATTGCCTGGTATGCAATAGTTTAGCGTTTTGCGTCATGAATTATATTTAATATTTTATTTAAAACCATTATTTTAGTTATGCAAAAATGTGTGTCATATGTAGCCTATGACTTTTCTCATTTTAGCCCATATTTCCCCATTATTCTACTATCTTAAGATATCAAGTAGCCAAACTTCATAAACTATCTGAAGTTCTTTTCTGATATGATACTTTATAATAGATTATCTTTAACTGAATAATTTGAAATTATTACTTTTGGGTCTAGAATTCCTCTATCGGTGCAATAAATTGGAATAATTTCCCCTTGAATAAACAAAAAAATCAAGAGGTTTTTAAAAATAGTTTTTACAAAATATATAATTATAAAAATACATTCATATTTTGTTTATTTATTTAATGTTGACTTTATAATGTGAAGATCTTTGAGGCATTGGTAGCTTGAAGCGTATGTATATTATTATTATTTATGTAAATGTAGTTTGATAGAGGGCGCAACAACATTACTGTACGTATGAAACACAGAAATTCGTGTGTTAATATTGTAGCTGAGTGCCTTATGAATCTAAAACAAAATAAAAGAATTTAACGAAAAAAATAATAGTTCTTTATATATGGTGTGTGAGGGAAGGCGGGCAGCAAGGAAGACAAATTTTAAGTATCTGCAAATTCGTATCATGTACGAGTAGCTTTTCTGCTGTGAGACCATCCATCATCCCTGATCCTTATCGACTTCGAGTATTTAATTCATTCGATACAGTAGTCTTGCCAGAAGGTAGTCAGAAGATATTCACGCAAGAAGGTAGTCAAATTTAATATTTTTGGCACAAAAAAGAATAATGTAACCAGACAGTGCATAAAGCTTCTGAACTCATCACAATAAAATGTGTGATCCTATCAAGCCTTCTTGTGGCACCATTTAGCTCATTTTGGCAAACCTGGATACGACCTGCTACAGGAATGTAATTCTGTGTAGATATAATATGATCATGGAGCTATTAAAATTATTAAAACTAATTTATACCTTCATATCAACCCTGTATATTGTAATCAAAATAGTAGCGTTGCAAAAATGGTAGTCCCGCGTCCTGTGTGAGATGGTTCTGAAAGAATAGTGAGGGCGCTATTTCATAAATATGCTCAGACAGTTAGTTACCTTTATGTCAACTGGTTAATCTCAGATAAGATAGTGTAATACATAGGCTACTCCAAGTAACGAAATGCACGAAACACGATGGCGTGCATTTCGATACTTGGATTATGTATTATACTCAGTATTCCAACTGTCTCTTATACACATCTAGATGTGTATAAGAGCAAGCCGTTGTACCGGGCTGGGAAAGAAAGAGGGGAGGGGGAGGGAAAGAGAAAGAAGGGGAAAAGGAAAGGAAAGGAAAAAAGAAAAGAAAAAGAGAAGAGAAAATAAAGACAAGAATAAAAAGGAAGATATCTTAATGACCAGACTCACAACACCCTGCAACCCCTTCTCCACTTCAAAAAGTGTCCATAGCTCCTTTGATCTAAGCCGCCAGAAAGTGCCTAAAAATCTAAAATTTCGCGCGCATATTTAGAGTAGGCCAATTTCCTCTAAAAATTGCACATTTTAGGGAGTTTTGATCAATTCCGACGAAATTAGAATTAAAAAAAAACATGTTTTGCGCGCTTCGCGCGCATTTTCTTTAAGAGATTTTTTGGGTTAGATTTTTTGGGTTATTTAAATACATAATAGTCCCAAACTCAAGAAAGAAAATTTAAGATAGATCGTTTTACCTAAAGGAAGGGCACCAATGTGTATTGATGGTGAAAGAATATGTTTGTAATAAATAAAACCATGATGAAAATGCTTATATAGTTTCAAACACACGTGTGTGGCCTATATTGTAAATAAGATAAGCCCTATGACGTATTGCTTTCTATATGGGGGAGGGGGTGTGGTTGGGGGTTTGGGGTGGGTATGATAAATTACTAACCGGGAAAATTATTACCTCTTGATTTTTTTGTTTATTCAAGGGGAAATTATTCCGCAAATGTTCTATGTTCAGTTTCCAATAATTGACAGCAAATAACTTTGAAAGCAAATAATTAATTCAAACTTCTTTCAAACTTCATTCAAATTCAAATTTACTTCATCAATACTTATCTCTTAGGCTATTCTTTATTATGTATTTTTCAATGATATTAGTGTAACACAGACACACTGGTTAAAAATTCGCAATTCTCATTTCCATCCATAGCTTTTACGTTTTAAAAGAATCTTATTTTCGCATATACAACTATCGAAAGTTAATACAATAACTTATATGTTTATACACATACTATATAAGTCCTGGCTTAATGCTACCTATAAAAGAAAAAATATTGCAGTGTAGTAAAAATAACACGTTAGTGTACCACGATGATGTTTATTTAATAATACTATTGTACTTTATTAGAACACTAGCATTTGTTTGCCGCTGCTGAACGAATGTGAAGTTTGTGGTATTTAAGATATGAGTTACATGGCTGGTGCATTAGCATATTTTTACATTTTCATCATCATCATCATCATCATCATCATCATCATCATTATCATCACCATCATCATTAAGATTATTATTATTAGGCTATCATAATAATAATTATTCTTGTATGTATGATGTGTGCATGTATGTATGATATATGTATGTATGGGTGTATGGGTGTATGGGTGTATGTGTGTGTGTGTGGGTGTATGTATGTGTGTATGTGTGTATGTATATATGTATGTATGTATTAATATTATTATTATTATTATTATTATTATTATTACTATTACTATTACTATTATTATTATTATTATTATTATTATTATTATTACATGCACTGTTGTTAATGCATTATAAAACAGTGCACAACTTATACTCATTTTAAAGACAGTAGGGCCTATATCTTATAGACGACTATAAAAGCGGAAGGAGCAATATTAAAGAAAATCAGATAGTTTAGCTGTATAAATATAACAATTTAGAGAAAACACACGGAAGATAGGACTAAAGCATGTAAGATGATTGTTTTACAAATTCATGCTAGAAAATAAACAAGAACATAATCCTGAAAAAAAGACGGTTAATGCAATAGTTACGTATTTGAATACTTTTAATGAACGAGTGATTCTTTATTGTAATTGAATTGAGAACTTTTTCTAGAGAGATGGTTTATTTTCAGACAAATTATTTCTCATAAAATGCGCCCTGATTATAGTGCTTTGCGGGAGTGCTTTGCTACAAACTGTAAGCTCATAGTTCTTGAATCTATGAATTGGATAATTGTGCCCTTGTCTATTTTTTTTTCTAATTTTATATTATATTAACTTACCTATAAATGCGAGTTCCATACCGTTAGACCATGGAAGCCCATAGTATAGGCTTATCGCAGGTAAAATCAAGCCAGTACAAAGTAGGCCTACGCAAACCCGACATCGTCAAACAACTGATTTACGCCCCCAATAGGGCTGGAGTTGGCAGTACATTTTATGACAAGAGATAACCATGCGTCATGGGCCAATATGAACTCATCAGGAACTTAAGTATGGCGTTCTGTGTTTATTTTACACAGTGATGGCGCCAGAACCTGCCCGACGGAGGGGCTAAAGGCCCCGACGGGGGGGGGGAACTACCGTAGTGGAGCGAATCGAGTCCCACTTGGTGGAGCGAATCGAGTCTCACTTGGCTGGGGGGGGGGGCAGAAGCCATGGATATTTGATGAATTATGGCGAATTTTTAGTATTTATTTGATAGGCATCGAGTTACTATAATATGACTTCAGGTAGGCTATGCTTTCTAATGTTGAAATCAGCTTCCAAAACCAAAAATTTTGAATAAAACAAGAAACAAAGAGTATGCAATGTAACCATCTAATTTATTTTCAAATCCTCATCCTTGAAAGTGAAATTCTATATTTGGGAAATTTTGCATGAAATCTGTCAACCACGCTGTCATGGTCGAGGTTGCTATCACGATGTATTCCAACCATCATGAGGCTCTAAATGAGCATTTGTCATAACAAAACGCAAATTATTTCTAATTTGTCTCATTGAATTATTATTATTGCTATTGTTATTGTTGTTGTGATGAAAAGTTAACACAAACAATATGGTGGCTAAACGAACATTACATGTAAATATTTTTTTTATTTGTTTGTTTGACAAAATGTATCGTCTTCCCCGACGGGGTGGGGAGGGGGTATGCTTCCCCGACGGGGGGGGGGCTATACCCCCTTAGCCACTCTGGCGCCACCACTGTTTTTACATAAAGATCCAATTCGCAGGAAGCGATTTTTTTTCCCGTACGAAACATTTACATGAAACTCCACTCGGGCCGTTTCGACTGAATCGACTCGGGCCGAAAATCTCATATTGCAGAATTCAGGAGGTCAAAAGGTCATCAACAGATAAACGTCTACAAAATGTAAAACAACTTCTGAGAGAACGTCGCTGTCTGATTTAAAAAAAAATAAATTGATGCTAATACCAGGGAGTTGTTATTAGAACTCTCTGCTAATGCTATTGTACGAAAGCCTATTAGGGCCACTGAAATATATATTTTTATGTCGTAATTACGACTTATTATGTCTAAATTTCGACATCATATGTCGAAATTACGACATACGTATGTCGAAATTTCGACTTATTATGACGTAATTACGACATACGTATGTCGAAATTTCGACATAATAAGTTGTAATTACGACTTACGTATGTCGTAATTTCGACATATTATGTCGTAATTTCGACATACGTATGTCGAAATTTCGACATAATAAGTCGTAATTACGACATACGTATGTCGAAATTTCGACATAATAAGTCGTAATTACGACATAAAAATATATATTTCAGTGGCCCTAATAGGCTTTCGTACTATTGGGTCGTTTAAAATGACATATAATATTTGATTGAGCTGCACGAGTAATGGAAAGTGTTATTTGAACTTGAGTTACATACTGTGACAATTTTATTATTCTTTTTTTAGTTAGATCTGGGTTTTGCATATTTACCAGGCCTACTATACTAAAAAAATATACGCTTTCAGGGGAAAGCACAAAGAGGAAGGAATAGCGCGTTTCTTTATCAAATGAAACAGGGTGACAGTTATTTCAAATTAAGAGAAGAGCTAAGAATAGGCAGCTCTAAAATACTGGATGCCAAAGACCTGCCAAAATAGCAGAGCACCAATGAATGTATAAATGAGGCCTAAGCCTAGTTATATGGTAAATAGTATCTGCAGGTTCTTGATTACAAGGCTAGACCAAGTTAATTAATGCCGAAATGATTATTATTTATTATTATTATTATTATTTTTCATTATTATTATTAATTATTATGTTATTAAAACCTACCTTAGGAACTTAGACAATGGAGAAATTAGAGAACATTAAAAAAAAAACGACGTCAAGGGGAAATAGCACAAAAGATATTCCCTTGGGCTAGTTATTAATTATAGGCCTAGTAAATAGGTTCTTGATTACAAGGCTTAGGCCAAGGTAATAATGCTGAATGATTATTATTATTATTATTATTATTATTATTATTATTATTATTATTATTATTATTATTATTATTATTATTATTATTTAACATTAATTACATTACAAGGATAGTTTCATAGTTCAATAACGCCGGAATGGTATAATTTATTTATTGTTATTTAATAATATTTCTCTTATGCACTCTATTTTTTATTTCATGCTTCAATTTTCTCCCTTTTTTTCAAAATTTCAATCAACGTCATGTGAAGCGTGACTGTTGGTGTCAACCAGGACCATATCCTATTTAGGGAGGGCCTGTGATAGGTAGGACTTAACTCCGCCTGCTTTAGGCCTGTAGTTTATCTTCTTTCTGTCAGCCTTTGGTGTACCTATCTACACTTTATAAAGGGGGGTACTAGCTGTTGTTGTAGTAGATATTATACTAACATTTAATAACATACAAGAAGGTCACAGTTAGTTACACACGTACATCCCATAAATCCGTAAGATATCATAGGCCTACCGTAGGTAAACATAGAAAGAGCAACAAAAGTAAAACTCAGCGTCACGACATTGCGAAGTGTCTGCTCTTGTTCCTCGTATCGAACTCGAGTCGAGTCAATCCGAGATGGCCCGAGTGACGTTTCATGCAAATGTTTCGTACGGAAAAAAAAAATCGCGACCAGGAAACACAACTTTGGGGCTTCTTCTTTCAGGTTCGGTGGGCGCTATATCGTCTATTTAATAAACAGTACACATATCTACACGGTCCTCTACCGCATATTTTTTAACGTTAGTACGGTAGTTTTTTTTAATATAAATTGTATACTGTAAAGAGAATGTCTCAAATCACCATCTCGCTAAAACAGGGATTGTTACATCATGTCTTAAAATAACAAATAGTACATAAAAGGGGCAAGGCACTTTATCTACATTGCTTCTCTCCACCCAGGAGTATAAATGGGTACCTGGTCAGTGGTAGGGTTAAATGCCAAAATGCGCTGATGTAGCTGCTGCAACTTTATGGAACAGTTTGTGTTCCATAGGCGTCTAATCCAATGACCGAGGATAGTAATGTGAAGCGCTTAGAGGCTTTGTTGGCATTAAGCGCTATATAAATATAACATATTATTATTATTATTATTATTATTATTATTATTATTATTATTATTATTATTATTATTATTATTATTATTATTATTGTTATTATGTCATAGATGTCAATTCTTTTCCAAATACTGTATATCGAATCTCTTTTTTTCCCCATAAAAAGTCTCCTAAAAATTGTTTGCCTCAGTATATAATAATCATCCCATTACCAGCTATGGGCCACTAGCAGCGCCGAAGACCGTAAAGACAACCGCATTGAATCGACTGCTAACAACAAGAAATCTCTTGATGAACACTAAGGTGTTTCTAGCGCTTGGGGATTTCTTGTACATTACATTTTTTTTTTTTTTTTTAAATAATTGGAGCACTGTCTAGAATTGTATCATACCCTAGGAGTGTGATCGTCAGTTTTAAGTATTCGGCGTGCATCACCAGCCAGTCTCATAGTTTGAAATTTGATAGTACAAGCATTTTATTGCATACTTTGGTCTTCTCGTTTAAATTTATTAACATATTAACACATCTTTGTCCTCATAGTTGACCTACTACCACATTTTCACATTAAAAAGCATTCTTGCAACGCGAAGTGCGGAAAACAAGCCCACTTATTTAGCATTCCTGGATTTCCGTAAAGCATTTGATACTGTTTGGTGAAATGGCCTCTTATCAATTGCATGGAGTACTGGTATCCGTGGTAAGGTATAGAATATTTTAGATAAGTTGTATAAAAATGTGCAGTGTAATGTTAAATTTGGTGATATTGTAACTGATTTTTTCGATGTCGACGAGGGGGTTAAGCAGGGTTGTGTTTTGTCACCCGTTTTATTTTGTATTTACATAAATGAGTTATCTAAAATGTTAAATGACAATGATTTAGGCTGTTATA
>NW_022699997.1:177292-186905 GCF_011630105.1 Anneissia japonica
AGCATTTGTCATAACAGAACGCAAATTATTTTTAATTAGTCTCATTGAATTATTATTATTATTATTATTATTATTATTATTATTATTATTATTATTATTATTATTATTATTATTATTATTATTATTATGTCATAGATGTCAATTCTTTCCAAATACTGTATATCGAATCTATCTTTTTTTTCCCCATAAAAAGTCTCCTAAAAATTGTTTGCCTCAGTATATAATAATCATCCCATTACCGGCCATGGGCCACTAGCAGCGCCGAAGACCGTAAAGACAATAGTGTTCAAACCGCATTGAATCGACTGCTAACAACAAGAAATCTCTTGATGAACACCAAGGCGTTTCTAGCGCTTGGGGATTTCTTGTACATTAATTCTTTTTTTTTTTTTTTTTTTTTAAATAATTGGAGCACTGTCTAGAATTGTATCATGCCCTAGGAGTGTGATCGTCAGTTTTAAGTATTCGGCGTGCATCACCAGCCAGTCTCATAGTTTGAAATATTTTGATAGTACAAGCATTTTATTGCATACTTTGGTCTTCTCGTTTAAATTTATTAACATATTAACACATCTTTGTCCTCATAGTTGACCTACTATAACAGCTGTCAAAAATGTATTCGGTCCTACACATAAGGTAAAAGTAAGGTAAAGGTAGGAGAATAACCCATAGTTCGGAGCTTCATTGTGCTGAATTGCGTATGGGCATATTGTCCATGACTACCTGCGGCCGTAAAGAAGCGCGAGTAGATACATGTTCCCCCGCTTTTTGGCAGAAAATATATATCTATGGAGATTTTTGTATGATCGGAAAGAAATGCAAGAAAAGAAAGAGGGAAAAAAAGGAGAGGGAGGGGAAAGAGAGTGTTTATCCAGTCCCTGACCGAGTTAGATTTTCTCTCGCAATTCACATATTGGCGGATCTGGGCATCAGGGGTCCTCACCCCCACCCCCTCCCTTGGGCAAAAAAAAAATAATGAAAAGAATTCTAGGCCCACCTTTTCAGGACTTTTGAGCTAAATTTTTTTGTTACAATAAGAAAATTAGAATTCGGGAAAGCTAATTTCCCGCCATCTAGGAATCAACATTTTCTCGGGGAGGACCCCCGACCCCTTTTTATTTTTGGGGTTCATCGATTCATGGAAAAAAGAATATGTATGCAACGCTTGAGTCAGAAGTCGGGAAAGCTCATTGCTTTCCCGCGATCTACCAATCAAAATTTTCCCGGGGGAGAACCCCCTAACCCCCTTTCTCTTTGGAGTTTATCGATTCATGGGAAAAAGAACACGTATGCAACTACTCATTTTTTATGTATATATACACATAACAGGCCTATTTACTGTAATAAGAATGAGAAAGTTTACCTGACCGTTTTCAAGAGGGGAAAACCTTGAATTTTGAAGGACTTTGAAGTCCTTAAGTAATTAAAAGACACCTAGCTCAAAGTCGGGAAAGCTTCTAGGAATCAAAATTTTCCAATCTCTTCGTTTTGAGGTTTTGGGGAAAAAAAAATCCCCCACCCCCTAAATTTGAACCCATTCATATTCAAATTCATCTTACTAGTTACTTCCACAATCTTGAACATGAATACCGGTACGTAATACTCCGTTGTCCAATGCTGGTTCTTTTAATAGCGATACATAGGCCTATATTTTCTTTGTTTCTGTATTATATGTATGTGCAGATTCAAAAGTGTGGAAAAAGTCATCAAACGCAGCTCGTAATTGCCTTTTATAATACTGAAACAAACAGTGCCACATATTTTTCGTAGAAATAAAATAGGCCTATATTAAGTGTTTTTGATTTAACAAGTAAACACAGGGAAGGATGATGAAAATGAGCCTTACAAATTATTCTGAGAGGTCTTTTCTGCAGTAAATGAAGACGATTCATGTTATACATGTAGTTCCCCATTCAATTATACCATATGAAAGAATGTTCAAAATAAGTGTTTTATAATATATTAAGTAATATTGCATAAAGTAGTACGTATTTTAGTTTGTTCAAAGTTCCGAAAAGCTTCTCTCATGTCATTATGTTGTAGAGACACGTTGGTTTCGTTTAGGTAGTTATCGCCGCACGACGTTAACCTTAACTTAAACGTTAGTACCCAACATGCAGCGCGATAGCTCCGCCCCTTTTGTAAACAAATCGAAATACTATGCGCAAACCCGTAACTAACGTTCGTCGAGCACGTACAATCCTAAAACGTACGGTACTCCGCAACGCAAAATGAATAAATTATGACGTCATCCGTTAAAGTTAACGTCGTGCGGCGAAAACTACCTAGGCCTATTATAATATCAGTTTCTTTACAGGCAGATGACAAACCGTTGACAGATAGCAACAATTTGAGAGGCCCAAGCACTGATCCTTGCGGTACACCATCGTGACAGTTATTTTTGTAGCGTTACATCCTTCCGTATTGACATATTGTTCTCTTTGACTTAAATAACTTTAGTACCAATCAAGAACGATACCTCTTAGTCCACAGTATGGTAGTTTTTTCTGTAGGATTTGATGGTCGAGTCGAAAGCTTTCGACAGATCTGAAAACACTCCAATAACAATTTTTTTTTACCAGCAGTCTCAAAGTAAGAAAAATTCATTCAACTTATTTTAACAGCATTTGAGCAATAAACCAGAATTTTCTCTCCTGAATCCTTAGCATAAACGTTGGTATAGGCCTATTGAATGTGTTCTTCATAAACCAATCTTGTCAATTTCGACCCTTAACCATGGGGATTTCGTTTCTTTTTTTTCTTCGTGTACTTTATATAGGATTCTAATACATACCACAGTATGCTATATTATGTCGTTACACTATTCATGCTACATTAATCCAATAGAAAGCTCAATATTTTAAATTGAAAAAAGGAATGTTTGGTCATTAACATTGCATCATGAAATTATATTGGGAACTACGGTCTACCTACGAGCCCCATAAGACAGGTGATATAGGAGAAGCAATGCAGATAAAGTGCCTTACTGAAGAACACAAGCAAAATGTACAGTACAGCGAGGGACTGAACCTCCGACCTCTAGGTTTATTTAAAAAACATAAATAAATAAATATAAAACAATTGTTGTTTTAGTTACATTTCATAAATGTATTGTATTTGCATTGAAAATTGTTGCTATAAATTAATTCTAATTTTATTTAGCTGATTATTATGTCAATGAAAATAAAATTATACAGAATTTATGTCATCATTGTATAAAAACATGCCAAAAACCCCTATTAAGGGGACAATTTTGCGTTTTTGGTTAGTGTCCCCTGAATCGGTGTACCCCTATTCAGGGGACTCCCTAAGGGACACTTTTTTTGGTCCCGAAGGTGTACTGTAGTTACACAAAAGATATAGGCCTACCCATATAATCATAATATTTCTGCTCTATGGGCAATAATATATATAAGCATAAATCAAACGCCATGGGACAGAAATTTTTTATGAATTTCATTGATATATGAGCTCACTAAATTATGTTTCCTGATGTGGGGAATATTATTATCATATAACATCGGTAACAGCATACGTCGTTGATTCGTTTCAAACATAAGCCTTACAAATCAGCCTTACAAATCGTTTTTTTAATATCGCTCAACTAGTTTCCTCTGAGGCAATGGTTGTAGTACTTAACCTTCTCTTGGCTAATGCATCAGATACAGCGGTTGTTGGATGTTGAGAGGACTGGGTGAGGGGCGCATGCGTTACGGTACATAACTACAATTATTTCATATAATACTGTTTATAAAGATGCTTGCCTTATAATCTTGGCGGGGCCGTGAGTTCCAATTATGTCAAAACACCATACAATGCTTACAACTCCACTCTCCGACAGAAAAGTCCCTGTCACTTAACAGACAAGCAAAATATACCTTTTTATTATTCTGCCTAGATCCCAAATTGGCTGGTAATCAATTTTGGTAGTAAAATACGATTTTTTTTCTTTGATTTTTTTCTGTTTGGAAGTAATAACTTTAATTGATCCACTTCTTTCTGCATCCAGTATATCTTTAATTCGAGGGTAAATTAAGATCTGCTGAGTTTATCAGGCTCCATGGTATTATTAACATGCCATTAAAATTCAGGACAAAAATAGAACAAACTAGATTTTACAGTTTAGCGACGAGTAATAAATATGAAGAAAAAAATACAAGAATTAGTTCATTTTTAAAAACGACACAGTCCTACTTTTAAAAATAAGATAAAATAAAGATGCTTAAAAAAACTTAAATTTTCGTTGTTATAATCAGTACAACAGAATAATACAGAAAAAAAACTCAATCGATCATAACAAAATTTGATAGATGTATTTAAATATTGAATTCACTAATTCACTGTAAGGTTTACAGACAATTTTACATTTTACAAAACTTGTCGAGGTTTTTATAGGCAAATGTTGATTTACTAACTTAGTACGGTATCGATTAGTGTAATAGATGAAAACTTAACTTCATAATTGATGCACTATGGAAAGGATCCGAACTGGCGACATACATCCATTGATTCGTCATTGCAAACTCATCAACATTATTATCTAACAAATCTGCAGCTGGTTGTTGGCTCCAACGTTCGGCGACAACGTTTATTATTGTTTGACAATATTGAACTCAAAATGCTAAAGTATTAAAATGAGATTTGATAGGGCGCATTATACCGAGTCTGTATTGAGAAAATTAGTCATTGATTAACATGACACGTTTTAATTGCTTGTTTTTAAAATACCGTAAGTTATTTGCTAGTTATTTGTAAGTTATATGTAAAATGAAACAATATTTTCAGAATTTCAATGCATTAATTGAGTATTTGAGGATTTGATCACAGATTGTATATTCAAAAGAAAACATAGCAAATAGAAATCAATGTAGGCCCTAACAGAAACGTTATACCACAGTAGTCTTGTTTAATAAATTTTATCTTGATACTATCCAATTAAAATATATATAGAAAACTCTTAAATAAACATAACTAACGGTATTCTCATTGCATTATTCGTCTGCAATTAGAAGCAGCCCTAAAACTTCCCCGACGGTGCGAAATCGTTTAATCTAAGCTCGACCACGCCCACTTTGCTTTCGTCGGGGGCACCGGGCCCTCCGTGGGACCTCTCTCCCCCGTCGGGCAAATCCTGGCGCCATCCCCTGGACCAACGGTTTAAACTTTTCATCCGAAAGACAATCGTAACTTATAGGACCAGGGTTTAGCGCACACAGTGGCTACCACCAGTTTAGCCGACTCCGCTCAAATATCAGTTCAGCACATTATCTCTTCACGCAAAAATCAACAAAATGATTTATTGTATCCAAGGAGAGGCTGTTTATACAGTTCAAATGTGCTGGCCAACTGTCGTTAATACTATTTCTCGTTGTGAGGCGCATAGATGCGTTTTCCCTTTAGCATGGCAGTTTAGTATTACACATTATAATGGGACTGTGGTTTAATGTAGAGTTTGAGCATACGAGATACTCACATTAAGTACAGTGTCACTCATTCACATTTCACTAATAAAACTTTCATACAAGTAAAACATACACACACACCCACACACACAACCACACACACACACTGGGATTGATAAAATAATAGTGGGCTAATAAAATGAATTTATCCACAAAACATCGATTACTTTATACTTTCTCTAGTCCTCTTATTCCTATTATGCAGGGCCGTCGGAAGCGCACCGGAAGCCGGAAGCGCACTTTCTGAAATAAATATATAATGATAATTATGAATTATATGAATGTACTCATCGCATTGACTTTTTCAATCATGGTAATGGACCTGAGATAGAGGCTACAGTATCTAGCCCACTTCCACTAATTTTAATCTTGTATCCGTTCCTGCATGGGGTTGGAATAATAATAATAATAATAATAGTGTAGTTTTATATAGCGCACATATCCATCTAATGTAAGATGCTCAGGGCGCTTGATATGTGGACTAGGAACTCGAACAATGACTTTCTTCGCCCCTGAGGGTTCCTTCGTGTCTGTGCTACCCGGTAACCCGGTACCAGCAACTCTCGTCGTCCACCACAGGGGGCTGTCTGTTCCAGTACACCGGGTACCCCCCTACTCGTCTCGAAGGATGTACTGGGTTCTTTATAGAAGACTTGTTCTACCACTAGAACCATAGGCGAGCGTGTCGTTCGAACCAGCGCCGATATTATGGCTATAGCTTGCGGCGCCCCTGCTAACCGCTCGGCTATTCTACGCACCATAGTCGAATAGGGGTAGTTGCTTTGCAGCACATTTTCAAAATTTACAGGTATGAATTTATACACCAACTTTACCCCTTAAGAGGGGAGGGGATTGCCAGATGAGATTTTTGGGCATCCACAATTTATACTTTTAGACCACAATATTAGGGAATGGCAACCGCAACTTGATTGGATTTAAAGATTAGTTTAATCTCACGACCTCGTCGTGGCGTCGAAAGATGGTAGAGGATGTCCAGGTTTGTAAAGGGGTGTGGTGCTCAACAAAATTAGCCATTACAGTGCGATGAAAAGCAACGATAAATAGATTAAATCCAAACATTTTTATTGATATATACATTACTACGAGAACAACCAACTTTTTGTTCAGGGCATTCTAGCAGTGGCGGCTCTAGGATATATTTTCTGGGGGGGGGGGGGGGGGTGGGGTGGCGCTAAGTAAGTTGTCCGACAGGAGGACTTGAGCTCGTAAGCTCGAGCTGAGGAAGGGGCTGAGAGGAGGTCCCCTTCCAAATGAGATTTTCTTTAAGAATAGGAACCTCTGGATGGCCGGAAATGGAACTCTCAGACTGTGACAGACATGTGTTGGCTTGGTCGTGGGCCTATTTTTATATGTTTTATGGTGTGACTGCCCGCCGAGCTCTGTCCGGCGGGGGGGGGGGATTTGACCTGTCCGCTGGGGGGACTTAAGCCCCCTGTTCCCCGCTGGCGCCGCCACTGCTTTCTAGTCCCTGGAGTTCAATCGGAGGATCGCTTACCTTCTGGAAGTATTAGGCCTACTAGGCCTATTATAAGACTAGAAATAGCATAGCGACCTAAATTAGACTCTACCAAATCAAAACTGCTGATTTTTCCAGGGGCTTTTATCCCTGCTGCACCCTGACCGGGGGAATTTCTTTCGGTTTGATTCCAGATTGAACTCACTTCACTTTAGTCTGCATTAGTTTCTCCATCACTCTCAAACATGCCAGCACCTACATCAACATCATTACCGTTCAACATCATCGTCGACGTCATCACCATCGACATCATCATCGTCACCATTATTGTCATCGTAGTCATTATCATCTTCATCATAATTGTTATCATCATCCCCTCATCATAATTATGATCATCATTAATTCACATTTTTTTCTGGGCATCAAGGTAAACAAGGTTTAAAGATGTATTGTCTCTTGAAAATGACAAAAATCATAAAAATAATTTTGAAATTAACTTTTTCATTTTTGCAGTAGCATAAATATTTTTAACTTGAGCAAAGAAATTATTGAATTTCAAAAATGTGTACCGTGATTTTTAAACTGGATAATTATAATAAAAATAATAAAACACTTCCATTGACTGGAAGTGTTTCTATCATTTTTCTTTGTAAAATGACGGGTAAACTTTTTTTAAATACAGTACACTAATGTTTATGTTCAAGTTGATAATTTTTATGTTACTTAAAAATGGGCAAGTTAATTTCAAAAATGATTCAGCGGCATTGTGCCCCCTCCACTCACTAACTGGATCACCCTAATGTTAGTAATATGTTATTTATTTATTACCAGGGTAGATCTCTCCATGGAAGTATACGTGCATGGTCTGTCTGCATGAATATACCGAAGGTTGACTAAAATTAATGTGTAATCGGTTTAAGGCCTACCAGAAGTAAACACAGCACTTAACTTATTATTTTTTTAAATTCTAGTGAAATTAAAATTGTTCATAACATAATATATAGGCTGCAGGTCCATTTGTGTGGCAAATAGTATCCTGTGTTTTATTTATTGCATATTGTGAATATTTCATAGCTGAATACCCTCCACATCATGTAAATACAATTACAGTATGTTATAGTCATTTTTGGTTTATGCATTATATATGTATTCATGTTTCTCGCTCTTCAGGAGGAATAAGCAACTCAATTTATCTACTTATGGCAATGATAAGAAATTAAATTTTTAACAATATTATTTTCTACAGTTTTACCACTGCTATTTCATGGCATCCAGAGGTGCCCTTATTTCCAACATAGACTCTCATCCATGCTAACTTTATATATTGTGGCTGCCCCTTGAGGGGAAGGGAAAGCGGCTCTAGGTTGCCAGCATCTATTTCCGGACATTCATAGGCGCCAAACAATTTTGATAGCATGATAAAATACCTTCCGAACAACGGGAAAAAAGACTTTTCAAAGAAGCAAAGTTCCCGGGGGATAGCACGTCCTGGATCCAACTTTAGCTTATCATGGCTTTGCGGTCATTTGTTGATTTATAACGCTGTCTAGTAGTCTTGCACCATTAGTTTTATTATATAATCCCTAATATGTTTTTCGCCTTAAATCCCACCTCAATTAATTAAGTATAGGCCTATAACTCATTTATCAGTAGGGCATAGATGGTCGTGTGGCTTCGTACCTCTGAGCCCCATACGATTACGATTTGTATCATCATTATCATCATCATTATTAATATTTTGCTATTTATTATATTATTATTCTATTATTTATTATTATTTTATAATAATAATAATAAAATAATAATAATGATAATGATGATAATTTTATTATTATTTTTTTAAAATTTTAAACATTTATTAAAAACATATCAGGTGGTTGTTATAACCTGTTTTTTATATAGTCTTGTTCAAACTTATGTGATGATGCTGGTAATAGTAATACTAATAATAATATAAATAATAATAATAATAATAATAATAATAATAATAATAATAATAATAATAATAATAATAATAAAATAACAAAAATAATAATAGTTAAGTGATTTTAAATGAGACAACTCATCTCTAAATAAAGTAGAATCTAGGTTGATGAACTGTGGTTAAGTACATGTTACATGTAACAGTATTAGGACGGATTAAACAGTAGTCACGGGGAACGATTGAAAATGATCCGGACATTGTAAACATTAAAAAGAAATTAGCGTGAATGTTGCAATAATGCGCATGCTCTTTTCAAGAATGCAGGCACATTCAACAGTTTTTAATATATATACATATTATACGAAAATAATAACAGGAATCATAGTCACTTATTTTGTACAATAAAAATTAAATAATCTTTAAATGGCTATGTCTGAAACTGTTATGACATTATGTTCCTATATTCGAGGACTTGTTATTTATATTACTTGCCTGGTTTCTTAGATACCGATATCGTGTTTACGGTGCATATATACAGTATAGGCCTACTTTAATTGTAATCCTGAAGAGAAATATTAAAAAAAATAAATAAAATCTATGCTTCAAAGCAACCATATTCTCAAGAATGTTATTTATTTTTTGTCTAGTTATTTTATAGGCCTATATATATATTATATATATACTGTATATATATATATACATATATATATATATATATATATATATATATATATATATGAACTTAATAAC
>NW_022699997.1:187262-201305 GCF_011630105.1 Anneissia japonica
ATATATGTGTATATAAGAGAGAATATATATATATATATATATATATATATATATGTATATATATATATATATTAACGGAAACATAAAACAATGAAAAATCCTGAAGATTCAATACATCAAGTTGCATATTTAAATTTAAGAACATATAATCCGTAAGGATCATTTACTATTGTAAGTATATTTTATGATTTAAACCGAAGCATTTGGCAATCAAGCGTTCTGAGTAATGATAATTAATAGTATTGTATTATGCGACTTTCAGTATTATAATGTTATATAAAGGTCTGAAGGCACTCTCGAGGGGAAAGCAAACCTTTTATCTCAACTCATGCTTGACTGCAAGTCAAACATCAATACGGTAGCGTACGTTCATGCTAAGATCATTTCATAGTAGACCTAGTCATTTTATTTGAGATCGATTTAATCTTTTCAACACCGACATTGCCACTATCTTTTTTACAGATATATATGGTTACTTGCTTTGTTAAGTTAACCATTCTGCACCGGAGGATCCCTATTTTCTGAAGGTTTTGGTCTGAGACGGACGTGGACAACTCATTCCTATAACTTATTCTTCCTAAGGGGCATGCTTTACTAGATCAAGATTCACAATGACAGGGGCTGTGAGATGGACCAGTACAACATGGTAACCCTTACTCGTCTCGAAAGATGTACTGGGTTCTTTATAATGCACATGGGCAAATTTTTTAAAGCTCAATCAAAGTTTTAAAAATATAGATACTGCACATTGGTATCACTTTCCATGCTGAGTAACTGGGCCGAAGCCTTTAAATAATATCAAGTTACAGTATAAATTGTACTCTCTCCCTGACTTTAGCTTTTCTAGAAAACAATTTGCTACACAAAATCTTAGTCATTTGTTTTAATAACCTAGTTGAAACTTATGGCAGTGTATGCATTACGATGAGCCAATGGGAATAGTTACTGGTAATTAGAAATCAAAGCCAAGCACTCAATATGACGTAGGACAACGCATTCAAGGTTGCCTTAAGGGCATTAAGTAAATGAGTGATATATCAAATAAGTGAAATATCGTAAAACTAAAAATATAACAAAATTATATATCTAGGTTAATCTGGGAACACATGACTTTCACATGTTAATTAACCAGTGATCGAAGCAGTGAAAGCTCCACCAATATACTGTGGCCTTATAAACTCTACTAAATACATTTTAGAGAAAACTGTAATAATAGTTATAGATGGAAATAATTATTTAGACTCTAATTTTTGGGCACGCCTTTCATAAAAGTAGGACTTAGACATCATATTTTCTAAAGCGTGCCTATATGCTGGACAAATAAGTAGCAAAGTTGATCCATTCTCTCAATAAAATTAAGCTAGTGTATTTTTGGAGAACATTTACTTTTTCGACCATGTAATGACATACTATAGAATCGCCACCAGGCGAGTCCAATGCCGCCGAGCGGTTAGCAGGGACGCCGCAAACTACAGCCACAATGATGACTATTAACCGTAGGCCTAGTGTATAAAATGGCTCGTGTGCACTATAAAGAACCCAGTACATCCTTCGAGACGAGTAGGGGGATACCCCGGTGTACTGGAACAGACAGCCCCTGTGGTGGACGACGACAGTGGCTGGTACCGAGTTACTTTGTAGCACAGACACGAAGGGACCCTTAGGGGTGAAGAAAGCCATTGATCGAGTTCCCTCAGTCCACATATCAGGCGCCCTGAGCATCTTATGTAAGTTACATGAATATGGCGCTATATAAAACTACTTTCTTTGACGATGATTTTATATATATATATAACCATCCCACAATTTACCAGTAGCCCAACGCAAAGTCCAACCCTGATATCATTATCCGACAAGCGGATAAAGGAGGCTGCGTCACCATCCTTAATAAATTTGACTATAAAAAGGAGGCTGAGTCTCAACTTGGAAACCAGGAATTTTATGAACTTCTCATTGCTGATCCTACCATTATGTATAATGCACTTTCTTAGAATCCTAGATAATATAACTAATATACCTAACCAATCTATCCTAGTCACTATGGACGTCACTTCGCTCTATACTAACATCCCTCATGAAGAAGGTATTCAAGCTCTTAATAATTTCCTTTCTAAACAATGTGTGCCAGCCGAACATATTAATGATATCATTGCCATTACTAAATTCATTCTTACGCATAACCATTTCACTTTTAACAACAGTCACTATCTTCAAATTAAGGGGACCGCTATGGGGCACGAAAATGGCTCCTAGCTATGCTAATGTTTTTATGCACGAGATTGAGACGGCTATTATTACATCCTTTCACCTTAAACCCCTTCACTACGCTCGCTATATTGTTGATTTTTTCTTCATTTGGCCCCACGGTTAAGATACCCGCAATGCTTTTAAATCACGTGCTAACAACTTCCATTCTAACATTAAATTTACTTCGCCTTCTAAAATTCCATTTTTAGACGTTCTTGTAGGCATCTCTACTAACAACATAATCACATCCTCTTTATACACTAAACCTACTGATAACCATGAATTTCTGAACTTTCACAGCTCCCACCCTTTAAGCCTTAAAAAATCTATTGTCTATAGTCAGTGTCTACGAATTAAACGAATTTGTTCATCTTCGGATGATTATGACAAACAAATTGGCATACTTACTAGCCATTTTCTTAATAATGATTAATCCCCTTAAACTAATACTATCAGCTATTTCTAAAGCCTCAACCCGTCCCCGACAATCCCTTCTAGATTATAAACCCAAAGATATTACTAATAACCGCATTCCTCTCGTCTTCGACTACCATCCCAATATAAGTTCTCTTACCCGCCAACTTAAAACTCATGGCCGGCGGAACCGCAAAAAATAATGTCTGGAGATTTTTGTGTGACCGGAAAAAAATTCTAGACCTACCTTTTCAGGACCCGTGAGCTGATTTTTTTTATTTTATTTTTTTTATGTTACAATCAGAAAATTAGAATTTTGAAGAACATAAAAGTCATTAAAACACACTTCAAATGTCGGGAAAGCTCATTCCCGCTTTCTACGAATTAAAATTTTCCCGGGGGAGAACCCCCGGATTACCCTTTCTTTTTGGGACTTATCGATTCATGGAAAAAAAGAATACGCATGCAACTACTCATTTATTTATGTAGGCCTATGTATACACACATAAAATAAAAAAGGAGAAAAATTTACCTGACCATTTTCAAGAGGGGAAAACCTTGAATTTTGAAGAACTTAAAAAGTCATTTAAAAGACATTTCAGAAGTCAGTGAAGGTCATTTCCCGAATTCTAGAAATCGAAATTTTCCCGGGGGAACTCGGACCCCTTTTTTCTTTGGGGTTCATTGGTTCTATTGAATCATTTTCAAGAGGGGGAAACCTTGATTTTTGGAGAAATTAATAGTAATTAAAAGACACCTCATAAGTCGGGAAAGCTCATTTCCCGCTTCTAGGAATAAAAATTTTCCCGGGGAAGAACCCCCCGACCCTCTTTCTTTTTGGGATTGGGAAAAAATTACCTGACCGTTTTGAAGAACTTAAATTAAAATCGCTATAAGATACGGTACTTTAGAAGTCGGGAAAGCTCATTTCCCACCATTTAGAAATTAACATTTTCCCGGGAAGAACCCGAACCTCCATTTTCTCTTTGGGTGCATTGATTCATTAAAATAATTTTCAAGAGGGGAAAACCTTGACTTTTGAAGAACTTAAAGTAGTTAAAAGACACCTCAGAAGTCGGGAAAGCTCATTTCCGGACCCCCTTCCCTTTTTGGGATTTATGGATTCATGGAAAAAAAATCGTATGCAACTACTCAATTTTTTTTATACCAATAAGACCAGAATGGACAAAATTAAAAATGAGGAGATCCGAAGGCAGGTTGGTGTGACGCCCATTCGCAATAAAATTGAAGCAGCTCAGTTAAGATGGCTTGGTCATTTAGAGAGAATGGATGAAAATAGAGTAGCTAAGAGATGCTGGAACTGGACACCGTGTGGGAAAAGACCAAGAGGACGACCGAGGAAACGATGGATAGACACAATTAAAGATATTTTAAATAGGAATAACATGCCCACCTTCCAAGAATTAAGAAATAGCGGTGAGATGTTAGACAGACAAAAATGGAGAGAGAGGCTAGCACCACTGACAGGCGGAAGCCTACCTGGGAGCTGAAGTAAGAAGTAAGTAAGTAAGTAATGTATACACACATAAGGCCTATGTACTGTAATAACAATAGGATAAATTTACCTGACCGTTTTCAAGAGGGGGAACCTTGAATTTTAAAGAACTTAAAAGTAATTAAAAGAAACCTCAGAAGTCGGGAAAACTCATTTCCCGCCTTCTAAAAATCACAATTTTCCCGGGGGAGAACCCCCGGACCCCCCTTTCTTTTTGGGAAACGGACGAACTTTTTTCTTTCTTTATTTCGATATTTTGGCCTTCGGCCCGTATTACATAACAAAATCAATTAATTCCTTTTAGACGGTCATTTCTTAAACTAAAACATCTTTTCAATATAGATTGCAAGTGATCTTAATTCTTTTTTATTTCTAAATATGTCTTCCTTTCTTTATAAATAAATTATGTGTTGAAAAACGGAATCTCGATAAAAGTGTCCTTAACTTAAAACACATAGGCCGTCATACATTATATCCAGTAAAATATATCTCTGCTAATACAGTCAAAATGTCTTCAGGGCTCCAAAAGAGGGTTCATTTAACATTTAAAAAAAATCATGACTTGTATGTTGCAAACAAATCCCCCAGTGGCGGCCCTAGGATTTCCCCAACGGCGAGGAAACGCCCCCGACAGACAGGGCAGGATTTGTACTTTAAAAATAATAAGCCGCTAGATACAGGGCATCTTGATCTAGGATGGTGTTTTTGTACCCATTCGCCGTCCAAACTAATATTATTTTTTTGTTATCCCCAGACGAATCTCCACTCCTGACGTAGTTCGTTATCACTGTTTGCAAGCTATTATATGATACACCGGATTGGTTAGTTCTTATAATTACGGTACCCTCTCTACTGGGAGATGTATGCTAAATTGTAAACATCGTATCTTTTTATTTAAGAACTTGAATTTCACATAGTATATCATAAGCCGAAGTTGCATTAGAAAATCTAGTAGGCCTAATTTATAGGCCTATATAATTACTGGTAAATTGTTTATTATTAATTATTATTCTCACGGTCTTTCTCTCTATATACCTTTGCTAGCAGGTATTTTGCCTATTGTATGTTTGTAGTGTAATGAATTTGAATAATTATTAATTAGTATTTATGGCGACACGTTTGGATGTAATAATAAGAAGATTATAATGATGATGAAGAAAAATAAGAAAGAGAATAGTAATAATAATATTCATAATGACAATAATAACAATAATAATATTAATAATATCGTGTATAAATCTTTATTATTATAAATCATAGTGTTTCAATGATACATGATATTTAAAAACAATAGGTTCAATGACCACTTTATGCATGGCAACAACTCCAAAATGGAGAAAATGACTAAATATAGTAAATAAGCAAGGGCGGTAAATCAACACCAAGTGTTCTGTTCATTGTACAGCTCCAGGGAAACCTCTATCCGGTTTGTCTACACGGAAAAAAGGATTATGACTGTTGATGTTGTTATTCCATCTCATTTAATGTATGTAGCACATTTTATTCAAAAATTGAAGAGAAGGCCCACATGGCCCAACATGTAACATATGCCTGGCACGCACTAGTACCTGGTATCACACCAGGTATACCATCACCAAACCTTCCATTATTTTTAATAGTTTGTTTAGTTCTACTTAACATTATTATTATTTTTTTAAATTTATTTTATTTATTTATTTATTTATTTATTTTTTACTTAATGTGTTAACCATAACGCTTAACACACGTTTGATCTGGTCTTTAATGCAATGTATTTTACATCTTACTGCTACAGTTTTGCGAGCAGCATGGCCCAGTCGGGTCTGGTGGTAGCCACTGTGTGCCCACTGAAACGTGTTGTCACTGATTCAATTCCATTTGCTGTTCTTGTGTTTTGGGCTAAAACACATGGTTACGATAGCGCACTGGCTTTGGATGAGACGTTTAAGCATATTTATTGAATTGATAAATTCTAATACTCCCATATGATAGGCGCAGAGACAGTGTTAAACATGTTCTATGGGACGCTACTGTCACGTTCTACAGAGCCGCCTTCCAGGAGTTTTGGCTCTGATAGCGAGAAAGCTTGAGTATCGGTACCAATCTTGACACCATGGTAATTTACAGAATCGCAGTCTTCACGTCCAGAATAATTAAAACGATTGACTTTCTTCAGCCTATGAGAAGTGCCAAAGAGAATACATTCAGTTTTAGTTGGATGAAGGGACAATTGATTATCAATCAGCCAGAGGTTACATTTCGTGAGGTTATCAATTAGTTTGCATTCTAGTCTTTGTGGGAGAATGTGATTACACTATACAAAAGCATATTACAGTCATCATCTAAACAAGACGGCATATCGTTAACATAAATGGTAAATAATAGGGGCCCTAATAGGCTACCCTGAGGAACACCGTGATTAATATTAACAAGATTTGATTTAACACCGTTTAATTCAACAAGCTGTTTTCTGTTTAAGAGATAATTTCTAAACCACCCCGCAGACAGATCTAAAACCAAGAAAATGCTTTTTGAACGCTGTCTCTTATACACATCTAGATAGGCCTATATATATATATATACGGTATACAATATACATATTAGGATATACACGTATGTACATCATTTCCGTTATAGTAAATGAACGTCGTATAATGTGTAACGAAAATTAACGATTACAAGTCAATGTTTTATTAACACTTGGTAATGAATTATTCTACACCCATTGATGTTAACAACGTGATATCATTCCGCGTATACCTCACAACGAACGGAAGGAAACGATTGGTTCACTGGAAATTCGAAGCTCTTTAGAAACAAATATATTGAAATACCGAACTGAATCAGACGTCCACAATTTTCAGTTGGCATCAACTTTCCAGAGTGCTTGAACGTATTATTCCAGGTAGGTTCACAGCAGTTCATTTATTTGTGGTTATGGTATATTACGACTACCGGCATTTGATACCGGTATTTATTTTATTATTTTTTGAAAGAGTGGATTCTAAGTGTGACATGTGTTGAGATAAAACGATTAAAGATTTGACTCTACACTGCTGTTAAATCGCTTGCTTGTAATTTTTATTTTTCTGTCTGTGAGCTATAAATGAGTTGACTAATTACATAGCCGTCGGAAACATTTTGCAAGTGGTCCGGCCATTATAGTGAGTGGGTGGTGCGGGGTGAGGGAGGTGGTATGAGCACTTGACAAATTTGGTAGTAAATGAAGAGTGGAGACCCGCTATCTCTATCCACAGCTACAGGATTTTGAAGTTAGTTGAGGTCTGAGAGCATAATTATCATATCAACTCTAGCCCCACCATGGTTGGTAAACAACTTGTTTGGCGTATATGAATGTCCGGAAATAGGTGCTGGCAACATATAGAGCCGCTATCCCTTCCCCTCAAGGGGCAGCCACAATATATAAGGTTAGTATGGATGACTAACTAATGTATGGAAATATGGAACCTCTGGATGCCATGAAATAGCAGCTGGTAAAGCCGTAGAAAATAATATTGTTAAAAATTTAATTTCTTATCACTGCCATAAGAATTAATTTGATTTGATTTGATTTGATTTATTCGCATCTCATATAAAAAACAGTACAATCATTAAAACAATACACAATATAAAAGGCATAAAATTTATTTGAAAAAAAAACAAGCAAAAGGCCAGTACAAAGTCCAAGAAGATTGATGGAGGAATTGAGGAATGAATACAAAGGAGATGCAAGGATAGCCCAAAAAAGTCCTAAAAAGGTATTATTTCCATTGGAGTCCTTATGACGAAAAACCAAGAAGGTCGAAGGCAGCATCAAAAGAGATTTCATGCCAAATTAAAAACGAAAAAGAAAAAACAAAATGAAAAAGAGAAAGGTTCAAAAAGAATAATAAAAAACCACCGAAGCAGATTCTTCATTACATGCTTTTTCCTTTAAATATCCTTTAACTTTAGATTTAAATTTACTAAGTGAGGGGCAACTTTTTATCTCTTTAGGTAACGAATTCCAATCCTTGATTGCATTATAACAGAAAGTGTTTTGGGCAACAGAAGAGAGTGTCGGGACCCTAAAATTAAGAGCACTTCCCCTCGTACTATACTTATGTGAAATACGGTGAAAATTAATGGAGAGATTGGGTGGGCAGCAATTATGAAATATTTTGAAAACATGACAGACCCTTAAAAACATCACTCTGTCGGAAACATTTAACATTCCAGTTTCAGATAATTGTGGTTGGCCAACATGTGTACGGGGCTTAAGGTTTAAAATAAAACGTACAGCTTTGTTTTGGAGTTTTTTAGATAATTTTTTGCCAATACTTGGAAACCATGAAGAAGCTCCATGGTCGGAAAGAGGCTGCACGAGAGCCATTGTGAGAATTTTACGACAAAATTGATTTAAGTACGAACTTTGGCGATAAAAGTATTTTAGACGGGAATTTGCTTTCTTTATAGCTGAGATAGCTATAAAGTCCCTGGAAACATGTTGGTCAACCTTGACACCAACGTAATTTACAGAATCGCAGCCTTCAATAATGTGTCCAGAATAATCCAGTTGAAAACGATCGACTTTCCTCAGCCTATGAGAAGTGCCAAAGAGAATACATTCAGTTTTAGTTGGATAAAGGGACAATTGATTATCAATCAGCCAGAGGTTACATTTCGTGAGGTTATCAATTAGTTTGCATTCTAGTCTTTGTGGGAGAATGTGATTACACTATACAAAAGCATATTACAGTCATCATCTAAACAAGACGGCATATCGTTAACATAAATGGTAAATAATAGGGGCCCTAATAGGCTACCCTGAGGAACACCGTGATTAATATTAACAAGATTTGATTTAACACCGTTTAATTCAACAAGCTGTTTTCTGTTTAAGAGATAATTTCTAAACCACCCCGCAGACAGATCTAAAACCAAGAAAATGCTTTTTGAACGTCTAACATGACCATTCCCGTGAGAAGACCTTTAGACATTTGTAAACGAACATGATCCACTAGTTGTATTAAACAAGTGTCCGTGGAGAAATTTCTCCGAAATCCGGACTGATATTGATAAATAATATTATTTTCTTTGAGGTATGTTACAACCTGTTCGAAGACAACTCTCTCTAGAAGTTTAGAGAGCGAACTAAGAATGCTGATGGGGCGATAATTATTAATGCCAGTCCTAGGGTATTTTTTATGTAGCGGCTTAACCCTTGCTAACTTAAATTCATCGGGTACACATTCAGTGGTAATGGATTGATTAATAATATGAGTAATGGGTATACATAGGATAGATGAACCATCCTTTAAAAATCTTGGGGGAATTTGGTCTAAACCGGCACTTTTTGTTGCATCTAGATTACTAAGTTCATCTTCAATGAGAACCTTATTAACTTCATGTAATTTAAAATTACGATTGGCTGGTAATACATTCTTATAAAAGGTATTTAAAAAATCAGATCCAACTTTGAAAACACAATTAGGTAAGGGCAGTTTGCTAACAAGTACAGAAGCAATATTAGTAAAAAATGATTAAACCTATTAGCGACAGATTTCTTATCGTGGCAAAAATTGCCACTTTCACCAAGAACAATGTTTTCAGTCCCTGAAACCTGTGTTTTTTAACCTAGTTTCTTGAGGCAACACCAGAGTCTCTTATGTTTATTTTTGTAAGCGTTCAGTTTATTGCTGCGAATTGCTGCGAAGCAGCCAATTCATATTCTTGACAGCAATTTGACCTCTGAAAGGTCATTGTTTGTCAAAAAAACTTGCGCCTAAGACAACTGAGAAGCGGAGTTTCCTTCTTTCGTTCTGCCGGGTAAAATCAATTACTTTAGGCGACGTTTGTAGACTAACCTACTCGTACCAACGTCCGCATGTCGCGACGCTGGAGTACTATTCAGCGTTTTTACTATATTTCTAGGTTTCCTATTACTACGTTTAATCGGCTCATGTCTCAGCCACAATATTTTGAGGCCAATATTATTTACGAACCCAGTTAAACTTATTTATAGCCTATTTCAACGTGCTAATTATTACATTTAGGCGACGCTTGTTGTAGATTGGCATAGTGTTTTCGGAAATAAATACCATTTTATACACATGCGCAGATCGATTCGCCAGCAGCGAGTCATCGCCAGCAGCAGCGAGATGTCACTGCAGCAAAACACTATTGTACACGGTACCAACGCTGTTCTATATATAGACAATGGTTCGTGTCTCATATTATTTGTTATATTTTTATTATTCATTATTTTCACTTGACTCGCATAAATGATTTTGTTCGAAGAACATTTTATGCAGTTTTACTTCGCAGCACTTCACTTGCAATTTGCAATTTCTAGTTTATAATATAATTTGATTTAGCTTTTTTAATTGTTTTCTGGATCCGATTTTTCAGTCGGAAGAATATCAGTTCTTTTACGGTCTTTATTGAATTTTTTCCAAAGATCATCTCGTTCGTTTAAATCACCATTCCTCCGTGTTTTGTTTAACGCGTATTATTTTCCAAGGGGTGACACTGTCAATAATTGGCAGGAGCATCTCTTTGAAATTTCTCCAGCAAACGTTGACGTCAGAGGAGTTTAGCACACTTGACCAATCAGCGTTTGAGAGTTTCTGTACGTACTCATTTACATTATATTTTTTGAGCGATCGAATCTTGATGATTTTGTGATGATTGAATTTTACTTTGGTTGATTTCCGTGAGCAATAAATCAAGGCGTGGTCACTAATTCCCGTGTGGATTACTTCAGATTGACTGATATTGTGTGAGAAGTTGCAGAGAATGTGATCTATAGTTGTGGAAGACGATTGTGTGATTCTGGTGGGGTCTTTAATTACATTTTTAGGCTGTTAGATTTCAAAGTGTTCATGTAATCATTGCATTTTGTACAGAGAATGATTTCTTTTCCTCAAATCGATGTTAATATCCCCCATGATAATGATCTCAAAAGAGCTGTTAATGCGTGCGAGTACCTCATCAAAGTAGTGGACAAAGTTATGCTGTTTTGGAGGCCTATATATCGTGCCGACGACTATGGGTTTTGATTTTGGGAAAATAATTTCAAACCAAACAGCTTCAATACTGCAGTGATCTAAATCCTTTCGTTCACGAAAAGCGATATCATCACGTACAAATGTACAGACGCCTCCGCCTACTCTGTTTCTATCATGCCGAACCGTAGTGTAACCGTCAATTTGTATTTCATTATCGGATATAGATGGGTCAATCCAGGATTCTGTTACTGACAATGCGGCTGCGTTGGACTTTTGAGCAATGATGCGGAGTTCGGAAATTTTAGGTAGCATTGATTGGGCATTAATTTGAACAAAATGTAGACCCTTATTTTCGTAAAATCGTTAAAACGTAACTTTGAGAAGATTCGTCTGTAGGTTGGTTTCCTGTTAAAAAGAGCGGTTTCGTTTTCCGTGTTAATATCTGATCCTATGCTCGTGTTGAGCAGATTAGGTTCAAAAAATGAATCGGAAAAATGAGGTAAACAACATAGACCGTAAGACCAAATCTCATCTTGGCAGTCATAAAACCGAGCATATTCGGTATGAGATATTCTCTGACATTTAATGTGATACCAAGATTGACAATTGGTACAGAGTAAACCTCTATGGTTAGACTTAACAGGTTTACAACAAGTTCCACATGGAAATTTATAGTTGGGTGGGCCTGGATTGATTTCAATGTCACCACATATCATTAAGGCGAACAAAATAAGCGAAAGTTAGTAGAGGGAGCAGCGGTATGGCCAGCTGACTGTCGTCTTCTGCGATGAACTGTTCCAAGGTTCGCGTGTCGACGGCGCAAATGTATATCCTGATCATCGGCATGGATATGCCTATGTTGTACGTATCTATTCCAAAGGCGAGATCCTTCCACAAAGTCTAGCCCGTTAAAAAGCAGCGAATCATGGCAGTTTATAAGTAGTTGATTAAATGGTTCCCATACATTATGATCGGCAAAATTATGATCGTACTTGCGTTTATAAGAATGATTGCGAACTGCTAAAATAATGATTATGTGGATCGTAAGTGAGAGCACCGAAATCATAGACCTACTGTGCGACATTATGGTGAAAGCGGAAAAAATAATAATTAAGAATTAAGAATTGTAAAGCGCCTAGAGGGATCTGTGATCTGTTAGGCGCTATATAAATACGGTATTATTATTATGATTATTATAAGTAGAAAAATTGAGTTGCTTATTCCTCCAGAAGAGCAAGAAACATGAATACATGTATAATACATAAACCAAAAATGACTAAAACACACTGTTATTGTATTTACACGATGTGGAGGGTATTCACCTATGAAATATACACAATATGCAATAAATAAAACACAGGATTAGCCACACAAATGGACCTACAGCCTACATGTTATGAACATACTGCTCGTACAATTTTAATTAAATTTTCTTGCAGAGTTCAGCCTGGAACATAATAAGTTATTTATCACTAGAATTGTAAAAAAAGAAAATAATAAGTTATAGGCCATGGTCTGGAGGGGGGGGGGGTCACCGTGCACCCCCTCCCCCACAGTTAAACTTCCTTGGTATCATTTCGTTCCTACGGGCATATAAAACAAAAAAAAAATGATGTTAACTAGAAAAATATAGGGATGCATTGTACGTACTCGCGTCATTTGTAATGGTCGTTAGTGTTTTATGGTCAATACTTTTTTGAGGAGAGGGGTAACATTTATGCCCATAACTTGTGAATTAAAAATCCCATCAAAGTTATTTGATAGCAGTGTGTAGCATATAGGTTTCTTAATCATATGCAGTTTAAATAAAATTAATCCGACAATTATTAACCTCCCTAGAGGTCAAAAGGTCATCAACCTTTTTGTAAAATGCAAATTTTTTCATAAAATATCAATAAACTTCAGTGTCATATGTCTAATTTTGGATGTATTTGATACAAATTGTGTTTTTCTTGTAGTTATTAACATATGGAATACAAAAATTGAGGTTAACAAGAAAAAAATTAAAATGCATTATGTACTATTGTCAATGTTTATGATCCGAGAAATTTGTAATCAACAACAGTTTTTGGGGCAGGGGGTAACATTCATGCTCATAACTCTTGATTTAGTCAATGGATTTGTATGATGTTGGTATCAACATTTAGCATATAGATTGGTCAGTCATTCAAATTTAAAAAGTTTTGAAACAGGCAGAGATCAAAAGGTCATTGACCTACACAGAAAAGTTGTATATTTATTCACAATTCACTCACAAACGTTTACAACAGTTGTGAGTAGATTTGATACCAATTAGTATTTTCTATTAATAATAAGCATATGGAATGAAATAAAATAATAATAATATGGAAATATGGAATGATAAAAAATTATATTAACAAGAAAAATGTATAAATTGATTAAATGTATACTGTCATTTTTGATTACTTGTGTAATCAATGGCGATGTTTGGGGTAGGGGTTAACATTTAGGTTCATAACTCATGATTTTTTGGATGGATTTGCATGTTGGTGGTATTAACATGTAGCCTGTAGATTTTCTAACCATTCAATTTTAAAACATGTGAAAAAATTTACGTATCTAAAGGTCAAAAGGTCGTTAACCTCTGTAGAAAAATACAAATTCTTCCCAAAAACCATGGCAGATATTCTTTATGACAATATAATGGAAATATATAGTCGTGAAAGTTATGTTAAAAGTTTCCCACACGAATAAAATAAACGAGCAGTACTGGATAAAGACAGCTTGGTTTCTTGCTTCAAACAAGGTATCCATTCATAGAAGTCTTATGAAGATGAGCATATCCAAGTGATGAACCTAAAAGGGTCGGGGACCAGGACATACTGTACATTCGACTTTAGATTGACAAAGATTGAAATATGTTAAATACAGACACGA
>NW_022699997.1:201426-205197 GCF_011630105.1 Anneissia japonica
TATTTAACATATTTCAATCTTTGTCAATCTAAGTATGTCCTGGTCCCCGACCCTTTTAGGTTCACTTGGATAGACTCATCTTTATAAAAGACTTCTATGGATGGATATCTTGTTTGAAGCAAGAAACGAAGTGGTCTTTATCCAGTACTGCTCGTTTATTTTATTCGTGTGGGAAACTTTTAACATAACTTTCACCACTATATATTTCCATATATTGTCATAAAGAATATCTGCCATGGTTTTTGGGAAGAATTTGCATTTTTCTACAGAGGTCAATGACCTTTTGACCTTTAGATACGTCAATTTCTGCACACGTTTTAAATTTGAATGGCTGGAAAATCTACATGCTACATGTTAATACCAACATCATGCAAATCCATCCAATAAATCATGAGTTATGAACCTAAATGTTAACCCCTACCCCAAACACCGCCATTGATTACACAAGTAATCAAAAATGACAGTAATACATGTAATCAATTTATACATTTTTCTTGTTAATATCATTTTTGATATTCCATATGCCTATTAATAATAGAAAATACTAATTGGTATAAAATCTACTCACATCTGTAGATTTGTAAACGTTTGTGAGTGATTTGGGAATAAATATACAACTTTTCTGTGTAGGTCAATAACCTTTTGACCTCTAGTTGCGTCAATTTCTGATAATTGCAAAACTTTTTAAATTTGAATGACTGACCAATCTATAGGCTAAATGTTGATACCAACATCATACAAATCCATTGAGTAAATCAAGAGTTATGAGCATTTAATGTTATCCCCTACCCCAAAAACTGTTGTTGATTACAAATTCTAAGATTATAACACAATGACAGTAGTACATTTAATCAATTTATACATTTTTCTTTTTAATATCATTGTTTTATATTTCATATGCTTATTTATAATTGAAAATACTAATTGGTATCAAATCTACTCACAACTGTATACATTTGTAAACGTTTGTGAGTGAATTGGGAATAAATATACAACTTTTCTGTGGAGGTCAATGACCTTTTGACCTCTAGCTACGTCAATTTTTTTAAATTTGAATGACAGATCAATCTATAAGCTAAATGGTGATACGAACATCATACAAATCCATTGAGTAAATCAAGAGTTATGAGCATAAATGTTAACCCCTGCCCCAAAAACTGTTGTTGATTACAAATTTCTCGGATCATAAACATTGACAATCATTTTAATAATTCACAATCACATAATGCATTTTAATTTTTTTCTTGTTAACCTCGATTTTTGAATTCCATATGTTCATAACTACAAGAAAAACACAATTTGTATCAAATACATCCAAAAAATTAGACATATGACACTGAAGTTACGTTAATAATTGTCGGATTAATTTTATTTAAACTGCATATGATTAAGAAACACATATGCTACACATTGCTACCAAAATAACATTGATGAAATTTTTAATTCACAGGTTATGGGCATAAATGTTACCCCCACCCCCAAAAGTATTGACCATAAAACACTAACGACCATTACAAATTACGCGAGTACATACAATGCATCCCTATATTTTTCTTGTTAACATCATTTTTTTGTTCTATATGCCCGTAGGAACAAAATGGTACCAAGGAAGTTTAGCTGCGGGGGGGGGGTGTGCACGGTGACCCCCTCCAGCCCATGGCCTATTAAGTGCTGTGTTTGCTTCTGGTAGGCCTTATACCGATTACACATTAATTTTAGTCAACCTTCGGTATATTCATGCAGACAGACCATGCACGTAATACTTCCATGGAGAGATCTAACCTGGTAATAAATAAATAATAGAGTACTAACATTAGGGTGATCCAGTTAGTGAGTGGAGAGGGGCACAATGCCACTGAATCATTTTTTTAATTAACTTGCCCATATTTTAGTAACATAAAAATTATCAACTTGAACATAAACATTAGTGTATTTAAAAAAAGTTTACCCGTCATTTACAAATAAAACTATAGAAAAACTTCCAGTTAATAGAAGTGTTTTATTATTTTTATTATAATTATCCAGTTTAAAAATCAGGGTACACATTTTTAAAATTCAATAATTTCTTTGCTCATATTTATGCTACTGCAAAAATTAACAAGTTAATTTTAAAATTATTTTTATGATTTTTTTGTCATTTTCAAGAAACAATACATCTTTAAACCTTGTTTACCTTGATGCCCAGAAAAAAATGTGAATTAATGATAATCATAATTATGATGAGGGGATGATGATAACAATGACGGTTATGATGAAGATGATAATGACTACGATGACAATAATGATGACGATGATGATGTCGATGGCGACGACGTTGACGATGATGATGAACGGTAATGATGTTGATGTAGGTGTTGGCATGTCACTTAAGGGTGATGGAGAAACTAATGCAGATTAAAGTGAAGTGAGTTCAATCTGGAATCAAACCGAAAAAATTCCCCTGTCAGGGTGCAGGGATGAAATCACCCTCAGCAGTTTTGATTTGGTAGAGTCTAATTTAGGTCACTATGCTATTTTTAGTCTTATAATAGGTCTAGTAGGCCTAATACTTTGAGAAAGCAAGCGATCCTCAGATTGACCTCCAGGGACTAGAAAGCCCTGAACAAAAAGTTACCTGTAAATTTTGAAAATGTGCTGCAAAGCAACTATTCCTATTCCAACCCCGTGCAGGTACAGATACAAGATTGAAAGTTAGTGGAAGTGGGCATGACACTGTACCCTCTATCTCAGGTCCATCGTACCATAATTGAAAAAGCGATGCATACATTCATATAATTCATAATTATCATATATATTTATTTTTTATGAATTGAGAAAAAGTGGTCCGGCCATAGCCGGTGCGCTTCCGACGGCCCTGAATTATGTCCGATTTAGTACAATGTTATTCTCTTTTTTATGTCTGGTTTTGTACAATGTTATTCTCATTTTGTTCTTTACATTTTTCTGTTTCTATAGAAACTAATTTAATACTTAAACGCACTGCTTCTCCGGTAGGTTTTGCTTCTGAGTATCATGTTGTGTAGTATTCTACTTTAATTAAATTTTGTTATTGTTTTATTTTAAAAGTCGTAAATATGTGTATTATAAAAATAAAATAATGTCCTCAATAATTATTACTATGTTTTAAAGGCTTAGGAAGCAATTAAAAATATATATATTTAAATTGAAATTATTCTATGGAAATCAATCTTTATAATTACTTCAATTTCAGTGTATGAAAGATGACGCCAAAGAAGTATTCAATTTTTCTCATCTGCTTTATTCTTCCATCGACCTTTGGTAAGCCAAATACTGCAGTTTGATGCTACAACTTTTGCTTGCATGTTATCATAAATCACAGTTTGGTGTTTAGTAAGTTGGTACAAATCATGGCTAGTGGCAGCATTACTGGGGAGCAAGGGAGAAATTTTCCCCTAATATAAATTCTTGTTCCCCCTCCCCCCAGTTTTGCCGAAAAAAATGAACATTTTAAGATAAATTTCTCCCATAGGTCTGTCTGTCATTTTAAGGCCACTGGCCATTTAAAAACAGTGCATTTAACAAACTTTTTTACATGTAATAAATACACTGAGCATTTAAATCAAAATAACAAAAACGTGGATAGAAGCGTTACCAGTGAATATGTGTTGTGATAAATTATAATCGTATCTCCAGTCTGCTATGTGAAAAAAAATTGTCCCCCTAACATTTTACTTTTCTCCTCACCTTCCAACATCGCCGACCCAGATTTCAGACGCTGGCGCCGCCACTGCTTCTGGCGGTATCACGCCT
>NW_022699997.1:206333-208014 GCF_011630105.1 Anneissia japonica
TTGCATACTTTACAGCGTGGTTTGTTGCATTTAATATTACCATGGGAAGTCGGGTTAGGGAGTAAATTGGACGACGTGAGGATAGACTTGAGGTTGGGGGGTTGGCGGTTAGCGAGTAAGGGAGGGTTAGGATACAGATTTTTTATATTAGGGTCCTGTCGAAGGGTACGAAAATCTTTCTTGATAGTGTTGGCCAACTTGGTGGTAGGAGAGTTGAAGTTAAAAACTAATGGTATACTGTCAGAATCAGATTTGGGTTTAGGGTTTAAGTTCAGATTGGGGGCGTGAGGCTGCCTTAAGGGTCTGGGATTTAATAATTTTAAAGGGGTGGTCACTGTTAAGAAAGTCAGCTGGGTCAGAGCAAACGCGCTTAATACGGAGACACTGGCTATATATGATAGATTTCTTCAGGTTGCTGGGGTGGGAGCTTCCATAGTTGAGATATTGGTGGCTGTCAGTAGGCTTAGAATAGAGCGTGGTAGAGAGGCGTTGGTTAGTAATATTAACTGCCACATTAAGGAAGGGAATGTGGGTGGGCGAATATTCAAGAGTGAATTTAATATGGGGATGAAAATTGTTGGCGTACTCGAAGTCGAGGAGGGCATCAACACCATGGGGCCAAATAAAAAATATATCATCGATATACCTATGAAAAAAAGAAGGTGAAAAGGGATAACCAGAAAGTAGGTTTTCTTCCAAGTAGGCCATGAAAATATTGGCGTAGTTAGGGGCCATTCTCGTACCCATAGCAGTGCCTTTCACTTGGAGGAAATGTTGGCCATTGAATGAAAAATTATTATGGGTGAGAATGAAATTAGTGATGGAAATAATATCTTGTATGTACTCGTTAGAAAAAGAATGCTTCATAAGAAACATCTTGCAAGCTAAGAGGCCCTCATCATGTGGGATGTTTGTGTACGATGATGAGACATCCATAGTAACTAGAAGGGAGCCAACAGGTAATATAGAAAAGTTCGAGAGAATATTAAGAAAGTGAGTGGTGTCCTTAATGTAGCTAGGAATAGTGGGAACGAGGGGCTTGAATATAGCGTCAATGTATCCAGATAAATGTTCAGTGAGAGCATAGAGAAAAATATTTTCTCTATGGTGAGAGTGCCGATGTTAGAAACAATAGGTCTGCCGGGAGGTGTAATGTTAAGGGATTTAGCAAGGTTGAACAACGGCGCTTGCTCAGTAGGGACGGTGGTGTTAGGAGATGAAAGCTCGAGGTGGCGTTTAACTAATGTGGGTACCTTGTGGAGCTTGGGAATCGTATAAAATACAGCGGGTCGTGGAGTGTTAGGGATTAGTAACTTAACTACATTCGAAGTGTTATTAGAAAGTTCGTCGGTCGGTTAGAGAAATTAATTCTTTTCTGTAATGTTCTGTAGGGTCGTCTGTAAGTGGTTTATTAAAGTTGATGTCCGATAGTTGTGAGTTGGCCTCTGAAATGTAGTCAGATCTATTTAGAATCGTTGACGTCGCTTTAGTTTCCCCTTAGCGACACTACTTTCGCCTTAAGGTACTGTTTTTAACCCACTTCATTGTTTTAGTTTCCCCCTATGGATACTTCTAAGCTGTCTCTTATACACATCTAGATGTGTATAAGAGACAGCCTTTAGTGTCATCGATCTAGCACTTTGACCCAAAAGGGCTTTGTTGATAGATAAGAGTATCATAT
>NW_022699997.1:208100-209669 GCF_011630105.1 Anneissia japonica
ATACATTAGACCATCATTTATTATACTCAACAATTTTTGGTGACGTCGATCCGTTAATTATCAATTAGAAGAATGGATCTTGACTAGGAATATATTCATATCCAATTTGAAAACAAATATTTAGAATTTATAGAAAATACAGGACATTTTAGTTATATTTATTATCTGTCATTTGGGGTGTTTTAGAGCCTCAATGTGAGGGGAATAGGTCCAAATGGTGCACAGTTTAATGCTTCTAAGGTTGTGCCTATAGGCCTGGGAGATTTTGTGTTCTTTGTTAGTGTAGTTTATGTTGCAGTTAACATGGGGTTTTGTAGACCCACGTATTTCAGTTTGTGAGGGCAGCCAGCTTGGGAGATTAACGCTCAGTTAGCTAAACTGTGTGCAGTATAGAGTTAGTCCCCAAGTTGAAATACACCCATCGTGTTTCAGTTAGAGGGCTTAAAAGCTAGTTTCAAGCGCACATCTTCCAGATGAGAACGCAATATTGCTCAAATCATCGCTAGACGAAAACCCACTACTTTGGACATTCATGGGTTGTTTTCGGTGTATTTCTTGGCATCAATCAGATAACTATGGTAATCACACAATTGTTTTGATTCTGACGTTGATTCTTACTATACTCAAGTTAACATTACTTCTTGAGAAACATTTTTAATTTTGTGCGAGTTAAATCGATCTTGTTTGAATTTTAGATTATTACCGTAATACTATCGTACTTCTAACTAAACGTTCTGCAAGCTCCAAATGTACTGAAATTTTGACAGTAAAAATATACCAAGCATATTTGGATTCTTGGAATACCAGCTTGAACCGTTTCGCGAACCTTAATAATGCTTTTCTGTTTATAATAAATCTTATACTTTACTTCAATTATCTTCCTTACTTTAAGTGTCATCTAAAAGGGAGTCGGTACTCACAGAACGTCTGATAAAATTACCGGAACGTTTTCATTGAAAGCTCTATTAAGAAGGAAGAGGTGAAGAAAAGGTTTTGGCGTTAATAGCATTCGCCATAGTCACATCAGAGCAACTATAAAACGTTAACCATTAGCAAAGATACTAGAAATACAAGTAAAATGAGGCGGAAGTCGTGCCCAACGTAGGCGGCGCCCTTCTTTTTAACCATGCAAGTTTCCTATACTTCGTGCCCAACGTACAGGGCGCCCTTCTGTTGCTAAGTATATCCAGACGCAAAAGGCGCCCTTCCTAATGGAGGAAAACTTTTTCACTAAGAGTGCGTCCGGCAATGCGATTCTGCGCTGTATTGTTGTTTTATTCTTTACTGATTCATGATTATGCTTTAATTGTTTTGTGTATTATTTAGATAATAGCAACGATTTCTACCGCCACCAAGGAGGTTATGTATTCACCATGTCACTGTCTATTCCAGTTTGTTTTTATATCTAGTATCTTTGTTGAGAATTGGTAATAAAATACGCGACGACTTGGTAACGAAAGTTTGGCACAAGTTTTTTTAGATCCAGCTGTAGGGGGCGTCCCATTTTTCGTATTCCCACCATGCATTTCGGTGGAACACGGTGGAACACTTTTTTTGTGTGGAGAACTC
>NW_022699997.1:209738-216631 GCF_011630105.1 Anneissia japonica
ATATATATATATATATATATATATATATATTAATTGATATTAAATTTTGGTGTATTTATGTATGTATATATATATATTAATTGATATTAAATTTCATTTAATTTCAGCTTCAATTGACATTGTACTGTTTAACACAACTGTGCAATTTTCGAAAGATAATTCGTGTTTCTCGGCTGATGATAATAGGGATTGTAAATGCGACAAACTCTGTATAAAACATCAAGATTGCTGTCTCGATTATGAAATATGGCGAGCGTCAATCTCCAACTCATCATTTGATGGCAAAATAAATAATTCCGTTATTTTAAATTGGAAGGCATTTCTTGAAGACTCCAATTCACTAATAAAATCGCCGTTGAATGTAGATTTATTCCAACACACTCTACACGAAATTGAAAATCTGATTATGGGTAGGAAGGAGAATCTTGTAGAATTCACGTGCACCTTTAGTGTGGTGGATTGTGGGACCAATTCTTGTGATGAATTTAATATATTGACAGTTAGTAATTGCAACGAACAGTTTCAGGGATCCAAACACTGTGAAGCTGGAAACATTGAGCTCGTTTACGATAAGAGTACAGAACTTGTTTTTCGCAACTACCAGTGTGCATTGTGTAATTCCGTTGACCCAGAACATATAACATCATTCGGAAAAATGTTAATTTTTGACGATTATAATTTGACTGAAGATGATCTTGCAGATAATCCCAGTTTAATAAACCATAGCCATAAATCGTACCGAGTTTTACCACAAGACTTTAAGACATACAGCCGGTGTCAACCAAAAATATACTGGTGTGAGGTGTATGTTAGCGACTTGATAAGTAAGGCATGTTTAGCTTATCAAAGTGGTATTAATTGCTTTTCTAACCCACATTGTGAACAATGTTCTGAAATGTACTACGAATTGCAGACAGAGAGTACTCAACAGAACTGTCGTTTTGTTCTGGGTAGAACATTAACTAAACCAACTTTCGCGATCTTCATCGATAGTTCTGGAGGACTGACATATGTACACAAGGAACCAACTACCCTGGAAGATAAAACTGAGACGGAGTTAGATAGGCCTACTAATGGTGTTGTGTCGCCGTTATTTAATTTATCGGTAGGTGAAAATGCCACAAAACAAAACGTCTTGGTTATCGAACAAAACGAGGGTGTTACAGCTATATACCATAGAATTTCATTCGCTGTAACGTTGACAGGAACCATTTTGTCAATCATCAGTATCGTAATAGCTCTTTTGACATTCTATATTTTTCCGTCGATGCGGAATACGTCAGGCTGGATAAATATTCTTCTGTTGATTACAATCTTGCTCAGGTGCATTTTGTACCTTTTATTGTTAATTGACAAGGAGGTTCCACCTGCTTGTAGAGCAGTTGCCATTGCTCAGCATTTTAGCCTTCTTTGTACATTTTGCTGGATCAACTGCCTCGGTTTGAATATATTCCTCTCTACGAAGCCTAAGCCTGTATTTTCAAAAAATGTACAAAAAAGGTTGTTCTGGTATTATTGCCTGTACTCGTTTTGTACTCCAGCACTGATTGTTAGTTGCTGCGTAGCTGTAGAGTACTCATCGATAGAGGTCGCTACAATATACGAATATTCTGATTGTTTTTTGACGAATAAAGCGATTAACCTGGCCTTTATTGCACCGATTTCTGTAATGATGCTAATAAACGCAACATTGTATGCGATCATAATAAGAAATATTATAAAGAAGTCACAAGTGAAAAAAGAAGAATCTGTTGTTGCAAAGAATAAGAGAAATAAGTTTGAAATTATTCTCAGCATTAAGGTAGGCCATGTGTCGGAAATGAAAACAAAGTTATATTTTATTATTATTATAAATCATTATCGTTGTCATTATTATCATTATTATAATCATTATCATTATCGAGAAGAAGCTATTGTAAATCAGTCCTACTGAATAGGTCATCTGTACAAAAAAAGTATGGTGAAACGGCGTTAGTTCATAATGTAAACGAATAGGCCCTACTAAGCAAATCCAAAAATGGCCCATTTTGCTTGAACTGAAATTTCAACAAACTTGGCCCAGTGAACAGCAATCCAACTTGGTCCAAAACCAACTCAGACCATAATCCAACTCTGTTAGTGCAAACACAAACCAAATCCAACCCATCAGTCCACAAAACAATCCGATTCAGATCAGTACAAACACGTACCATATACTTTAACCTTTCATAAATGAGCAATTATATATCTGTCTCTTATACACATCTAGATGTGTATAAGAGACAGATAATATATATTATGGATAGATGGATGATTTAATGAATGACAGACGAAACGTAGAGAAAACTGACGAGAGGAAGGAGGAACGGAGTTACGGACGAACAAACGAACAAGCAGATCACGAAATGAAAAAAAGAACACATATAGGGCCTATATATTATTTAGTTCAATTATTTATTATTTAAAATTTATTATTTCATAGATTTGTTGTGCATTCGCCTTATACTGGATGTTTGGAATCATCGCAACACTTATCGTGACATTACGAGGGAAAACCACAACTGCCAGTTTGGTGTTAAACATGATATTCGTGTTTACGGCTTCCATGCAAGGCGTATTTGTGTGTGTGGCCGTTGTTTTTAACAAAAGAGTTTTTAACTTGTGGAGGAAAAAAATAATCGGAACTGGACCAAAAACAAAACTACAAAAAGTGTGAAGCTGGGAAATATGAATCGTATAGAGCAGAATTAATGTGTCGCAATACGGGCACCCTCGATAATGTTGTTAATGTTGTTTTATGAGTCACCGCGCATGTTTCAACCGACATTTGAAAATAACATACGTTATGCCAAAAGTGAAGTAAATTATAATAATATTATTTTACAACCAACTACCAACCAAACAACCAACAATGTTTCAACCGACTGACCGAACAACCAAACCAACCAACATGGCAATCAACCAACCAGCAACCAACCAACTAATCAATAAATCATTATTCGATATTGGTTTATCTAAAGCACAACTTGCTATAACGTGCTAGATGGACACGTATTCTTGGGCCTGTATTCAAGCCACAGGCAACGTGACCCAGACTAAATTTCCACTATATTCTCTGGACACGATGAATACAATCATGGACAGTATATCATGGCGATACATTTTAAGGGTTCCTTTAAAAATTATTATTAAAGGTGTTTTGTTGTACTGGTATAACGTTAGAATGACTTTCCATACTAAATATAATTGCTCTATTATATAGTATATAAATAGAATTTTATAACATTGGTTGGATCTTGGTTGGATGTATTGTTCTTTTAAATGAGGTTATAATATGCTACGCATTTGTATTAGTAGACTAAATATATTGGTGTTTCATTGACGCTGTAATAGTTGTACAGTATAATGTACCGTATGTATAAAAAAATGTATATCGTATAATAGAATGAAATGAGAAATAAGCTACCGTACGAAGTACTTGGTGATGCGGCAGAGTTCTAATGGAAACCATTATTTATGATTGGGATCTAAATAAACAAGTATATAGGCCTACTATAAGCAAGTAAATAAGCAAAGTCAGATCGGGTTCACTTAACGAAAACAAACCAGAGGGCGCTAAACAGTTTTGGCGCACTGTTGATAATTTTGTTACAAATACAGTAGTACATATTGCACCAGAGTACGGTTCTTTAAAAAAAAAACCCGGAAAATCGAATATCCAGTCGCTAAATTATAAACGCTATACCAGTTCCTCTACCAATTTACAAATTATTTGAAGCCAGTTCATATCTCCAGATCTTTAAAACATTTCATTGGTAATAATTGTGCCGCATCTCTCCTTAAACTTAAAAAAAAGACAACACCAATGTGCCCTAAGTTTCAACTCACGAGACTCAGTAACAGCACAATGCCTGTATGAACCAGTAATTAGATATATGGAAGTCATTTATTGACATGACCAAAAAAAAAAAAAAAAGGAACATTTGACTATTATTATTACTATCAATATTGATATCATGGACTAATGATTAATAGGTCCATGTTGATATTATCACTATAATTATTGTAATGTAATTGTTATTGCTATTTTCATTGTTATCATTTTACTTCACTGTTTATAAATTTATATAATTTTAAGTTATTTATTATCTTTTCATCCGATCAATTAATATTGTTATTTTAAATGGGGTTCGAAGTCGAAGTTCTTCGAATTCACTTGCCCTCCATCCATACAAATTTGTTTCTATCTTATAACGTATTATAATTATGAAATTTTAATATTATAATATTTCACATTACAAGTAAAAAAAAATGAATAGTACATTGTATAAATTTTATTTATTTTTTATATTTTTCGCGATTAATTACGTGGTATGCATTCAGAGGCCGGGCTCGAGGTTAGAGGTTATAGCTGACCAAATAAGTCTGACAATTTTGGTCAGCTATTCCATAGGGTGAAACCATTTTAAGTTAGAAGTGGAAAAACATGTGCTTATAGCCTGTCAACGAAGTGGCTGATATTTCACGCTCCATTGGCACCACCACGACCGGTTCAGCCCCATTAGTTTTCAGAACCGACTTGTGGATAATGCTACATGGATATAAAATAATATAGGAATACAAAATATATAAAAAATAATTCTAAGTTGTAATTAACCTCATGAATGTATTTATCGTAGTGTGTTTTAATACTTGTAGCCAATATTAGTGACAACATGGAGGTACCGCCATGTAAAATTCAGTCGAGACGGGCCCGAGTGGAGTTTCATGTAAATGTTTCGTACGGAAAAAAAAATCGCGACCGGTTCAGCCCCATTAGTTTTCAGAACCGACTTGTGGATAATGCTACATGGATATAAAATAATATAGGAATACAAAATATATAAAAAATAATTCTAAGTTGTAATTAACCTCATGAATGTATTTATCGTAGTGTGTTTTAATACTTGTAGCCAATATTAGTGACAACATGGAGGTACCGCCATGTAAATAGTTGTGCACTGTATAGAACCCGCTTCCCAAACATTTTCTTTCTCTAAGACCCAAGTTGTAACTTCCCAGAAAAGCCGCGACCCATCTAATATAAAATGTAATAGTAATTGCACATTGCCTTTATAAGATACCCAAAATGTGATGGTCTATGTTTTAAAAATAATGACATTGGTAATACAGCGTTTTTGTATACTATGATCGCCACAGTGGGAAAACAGTGGCTGATACAGAAATACATTGAGGGGACCCAAGGAGCGATTATGAAATATTAAAGCCCCATCAGTAGTTGGGTTTGAGGTAAGACGTTTTATTTTTTATAATTATAACACCTAAAGATGGCCGAAAATGGCATTCCCATACTTAAGTTTGAATACAATTTTCTTTTTTCTCTCCATTATTTTTGTTGTTTAAAAAAATCATTTGGATAATGATATTCTTATATGATCTGACAGCATTGCTGTTTTAAAATTTATTTTTATAAATTGTTTTTAAACGGTCGAAAGCTTAGATATACAAAATCCTGTTGTGGTAGACGGCAACAGAATTTCAAGATGCAGTATTGGGCATATAATACAATATTCATCTAATGAGGTTTCCCATAAAATACTGTTTTCAAGTCGTCAGATATGTTAAGCGTTACATCATCTTTAGGATAAATGACCACGAATTGATTTTTTTTTTCAAAACTTGTCGCGATCTAATGCAAAACTTTGGCTACTACCCATTTTGAAATAATGTAATGTAATGTAACGTACTCAAGAAAAGTGAAATGTAGGGGCCTATGGAGTCGAGAAAAAGAAACAGAAAATAGCATTAGGCCTATATAGGCCAAAGGTGTGGTTGTCTTATTTCATCAATCTGATGAATAAGCACAATTCATAGTAACCAACATTTGAATGATGCACAAATACTTTCTTAAAACTTGATACTGTAGTCATTCTCCTAATGTAAACCTAGACTCTAATATCCCCATTGAAGAAGTGTTCAGTGGTATATCCAGCTTTCAGAACAATAAATTGGATGGTATTCATAATGGAGATATTAAAACACTCCTACTACGGCACCCTCTTTAGCTTTTTTTTAAATGATTCTTAGCGAAGGTGAATTCCCTACTACTGGTGGCAAAAGGGTTGTTAGGCCCCTTTTCTCCTAGTTTTTAAATATTCAAAAATCTTTATCTCATTTCTTCAAATATGAATTTTGTGTTCTAGAAAGATCAGTTGTACAACATATCAATATTTCTTCCTCCGGAGCCTGACTTTAACTACAAGTCACAAATAAGCTGACAAGACCTGCCTAACACTATCGTTGGATTGTAAATAAAACTTTTGTTGGATTGCAGTCCGTAATCTACCTGAGTAAACTTTTTCTTAAATTACATTGTTAATATACCCTCGTAAAGGTCATTATCGTTACACTGTTGTGAATTATGGTATCCCTATTTTGTTTACAATGTTAATGGGGATAATTTAATTTCAATGTTCAATAGGCTTCCAGGTAAAAAATCCATATTAATGTAAGAGTGATTCTGGGTGTACACAAAAGAATAATAATAACAATGCTGTTTGGGCAGAGCTAGGTAAATTCCGCCGTTACTCATCATCATGTCATGCCGTTAAATGTAGAAAAGTAATTTTTCTTTAGCCACAAATGCACTAAAGGAGAATAGAATACTTTACGTAAATTCAAATACATCTACCTGGTCAACTGGTATTTCAAAAATACTTTTGAGAAAATTAAAGGTGTCTAAGATTGATACTTAATGACCTCTAGTTTCATGATATATTATATACATACATGCATATATATATATATCATAAATTACATATATATATAGGCCTATATATAAATATATGTATAATATAATATAATATATATATATATATGTATATATATATATATATATATATATACATATATAT
>NW_022699997.1:216636-226427 GCF_011630105.1 Anneissia japonica
TATATATATGTGTGTGTGTGTGTGCGTGTGTGTGTGTTATGTCAACGACATTGCTGGTGGTTTGGAATGCAATACCAGCCTGGCCTATGCTGATGATACATCACTGTATGATATGTACCGACAGAAGACTTTAACTTAATTTCTCAATGGGCTATGTAAAGTGACATTCAACATTAAACAAAACAGCGGAACTGTAGCTTGTTAGTGGAGATTCTTACTTTCCAATTGCATGGTTCTGGGTTCAAATCCTGTCACTGAAGGATTTTTTTATCACCACTAATTTTATTTGTTAAGGCCCTATTTATTTATTTATTTGTTTGTTTGTTTGTTTATTTATTACAACATTTTAGGAGAAAAATACAATATAAAAAATTCCCTCTAACCAAAATTAAAATAATATCAAGGGTTCTCCAAGGCATCGTAAAATTTTAAAAAAAATGTAAAAATACATTAAAATAATTTTTCGATAGATTTTACTGCGATAGAAGTTTTAGAAGTCGTATAGAAATATTGTTTAGTAAATACAAAAAATTCATGACATTAATTGCTAGTCCTATCTAGCATAGCTCGAAATCCGGGTCGATTTGGCTTAGGTCCATATGGCTATTTTTCCGCAATGCCGTAGTGCATTGAAATAGTGAGACTGAATTTTAAGTTTAATGTCAAGCCAGCTCCATCCATCAACACCTCGAATTTACGTAAACACGTCGGGACAATGTCCACGGGCTATTTTGTTAATTACATATGGATAGCCTGTGCATCCACATTATTTAAGGTAGCGCTTCCAGTAAGAAAGGGGCGAGGTCCCATATTTTGCATACAGTATTTAAGCATTTAAGCTAATTTCCATATGAACGGGACTTGATTAAGGTGAGATTTCTGAAATATGATCCCTCATCATGTGCATTCTTTTATAACAGAAAAACCATTGTTTTCAATATGTTCATAATGTCTAGCCTAGAGTTTAAAGTAGCATTTCCAATGAAAAAGGAGGCGTGGGCATTTAAAAATGTGTGTGGTCATTTTCGGGATGTTCGTCCACGATAAAGATTTTGGCACACATCCCAAGTTGTTCCTAGGGTTCATTCTATAACAGTTGAGATATTCTCTTCTAAATTAAGTGCACTTAGCCTGGTCCTAGAGTATGGCGATGAACAGTACCGTATGTGGACATACATGATTCTGGCATAGATTGATCCCATAGCTAGCATTTGAAGTCTATCAGGATATAATGATCGGGTAGACCAATGACCAAACATAAATAGGCTACATGTTATTCGGCACTGAACCTTTTCCAAAGATAAAATATGCCATTTCTGATACAGTAACCAGGCTAAGATACACTGACTCTAATAAACCGTGGGTTAAGGCTCGAAAAATTGGCTTAGTTTACGAATTCTGTGACCCACCGATCCGGGCTACCTGGCATTACCAGTATTGACAAAAATGTTAATACTATTATATTGTAACATAAAAGGATTGTCGGCAATCGATAATTTGGCGAAACTGTAACCAAAGATGAGAATTTATCTTTAAAAAAATAAGGTTGTTTTTTGAAAATAGTTGCCAATCACAGCACACTTACCATACCTTAATAGGTTATCGCTATCTTAAAATACCTACCTGGCTCAAATAATGTTAAATGTTCCTGTTTCCATACTAATTTAAAATAGGATGGCCATAACATATTTACTAATTTTGCTGTCTAAAGTACAATGGCTTCAAGTCAACTCGGCCCTTAACCGACTCGGATCATACCGAATCGGCCCTTCACCAACTCGGCCCTTAACCGACTCGGCCCATACACCACCTCGGCCCTTGTCAACTCGGCCCTTTAAGCGACTCGGCCCATAACCAACTTGGCCCATACACCAACTCGGCCCTTAATTGTCATTTCGGCCCTTAGCCTACTCGGCCTTAGTTTAATATTTTATTTTATATATTTAGTCCGTTTTAATTCTTGCGTTTCCATCCAGCGATTGTATAAATACGTGAAACATTGAAAACATTACCGTACTATGTGAATACATAGCACCATAAAATTTACAATAACAATGCCAATAATTATTACATGCGTCCTGATTAACGCTAATTCTACCACCAAAACACCTGTGGACAAATGACGAGATTAACAAATACCGGTAACACAGAAGGCTACAATAATTACCACATTAAAATTAAAACAAAGTAAATTAACATGCCTTTATACATTACGTACTGCATGTTCGTGTAATCTCCTTTATTTCTTTGTGGATAATAACATAAAACATTAATACATTCATGTGTGACGACAAATTAATATAACATAATTACATACATCATAATACATCATTAAAAGGCTTTCCCATTAAAATATTCAAAAAGCGACTCGGTTCATTAGCCGAGTTGGTTAAGGGCCGAGTTGACAAGGACCGAGTTGGTGTATGGGCCAAGTCGGTTAAGGGCTGAGTTGACAAGTGCCGAGTTGGTGTATGGGCCGAGTCGGTTGTGGGCCGAGTCAGTTAAGGGCCGAGTTGACAAGGGCCGAGTTACTTGGTGTATAATAATTATACTCGGCATATAGTATATGCCGAGTCAGTAATGGGTTGAGTCGGTTAGGGGCCGAGTTGGCAGTGGGCTGAGTCGGTATGGTCCGAGTTGGCGAAGGTCCGAGTTGGCGAAGGTCCGAGTTGGCGAAGGCCCGCGTTTCACCCCTTTGAATACCTCTGTTTGAGCAGGGAAGCATTATCAAGTCAAGCAACTTGAGAACACACAGCCTGCAACTTGGTATGAAATTTAAACAAATTTGTGGTAAAACAAAGGGTCAACCAAATATTATCTGTGGAACAAATATTACCAATCAAGAAGCGTCCAACAAGATTAATGATCATTTGGCTCTTATTTGTCAGCAACTTCCTCCATTGGAAATTGAGCAACTGCTTTCGTATTTACCAGCTAGGGACCTCCGCCTCAATTATCTATCGGGCAAATGTACAGAGAGCTCCCCAAAGTAAAACAAAGAAAAGCTCTTCCTCCATGTGACTTTAATTACCTTCTACCATCGTCCGTGAGTTTGCTAGTGAAATTGCAGTCTTTTACCCTGATTTTTAATTCGTCTATTTCTGAATCTGTTGTCCCTTTATAATGGAAGTTGGCTACAATTATACCCATACCAAAAGTAAGAGGTCCTGTTAGTATTGACCAAGTCAGACCAATTTCTCTGACACCAGTTTTTAGTAGAATTTTTTGAACACTTTATGTCTCGTGGCTTAACTCGGATCTCTATAACATCATTGACAGAAAACAGTATGGTAATGTTAAGGGAGTCAGCACTAATCATTACCTTTTAGGTCTTCTACATTTTATTCTTAATGGATTAGACAAACCGGATCATAAGGCGCGGATCCTTGCTATTGATCACATGTGGTGTGCCACAAGGCACAAAGTCAGGACCATCACTCTTTCAAGTAATGGTAAACGATTCTGCCCTCGACTGCCCTAGCAGATGGAAGTTTGTAGATGACCTTACTTTAACATATCTAGAAAAAATGAAATTGATAATTTACAAGGTCATCTAAACAGTTTGCTAGATTGGAGTAATTTTCAGCAAATGCTATCATAAGAAGTGCTTTACAATGGAAGTATGCTTTAGTAGAACTCCCCCTGTTGTTGAGCCTCTTACCTACAATGACTCTCTGATTGAATCCGTTTCTGATTAAAACTCTTAGGCATTACCCTTTAGTCTAACCTTAGTAATCTGAAGTGGAATACCCATATCTCCTGAAAATCAATTGGTAAAAATTGTTGTATCTTTTATTAGGCCTATTGTTGAATATGCGTCTCCCGTGTGGCATTCTTCTTTGACCGTTTGTCAAATTTCCGATATTGAGTCTGTGCAGAAAAGATTTTGTCGAATTGTGTTAGGCCGGCGGTATACTTCTTATACCGCCTAAAACGATTCAATCTGCATAGACTCGGTGATGGGAGATACAAACTGGTATGTAAGTTTGGATTGACTGTCCCCAGGGCATTGCATGAATATCTACCACCTCGTCGTAACATAGCAATTCGTATAAATTTGAGAAATAGCAATGATATATCTAAATATGTGTGTAGAACCGAAAGATTTAGGAAATCATCTTTGCCCTTTAATGTTAACAACGGTTTATACTAAAGCTGCAATATTTCATATTTTTATATTTAAAATTATTTTTAACTTCACTCAATTGAATTGTTTTGTACATATATTAAATCAAACTGACATTCTCTTCCTCTGTTTTTGTATTAATTAAATTTTATCTCAATTTTGTGAATTGTAATTGTAATTTTAATGTTTTTTCTTAATGATCTTTTTTAGGAATCAATTTTATCGTAATTTTGTTTATTTGACTTGAATTTTTCATTGCTCATGAGCGTTTGGTTTTTTTTTTTGTGATTGTTGTAATTTTTATCTTGTTTACCTTTCGCATGTATATATACTGTGTTGTGCTTTGTTTTGTTAATGTTGTTTGTCTTTGCTTAATTTTGTTAGATTGACGCAATTCAGTTAAATACTGCAATGTCAATTTTTGTTGTTTTAAATAATAAACCAGAATATATGAAAAAAATGTGTATAAACTTAATTGAATGTATTTCAATTATTGAATCAATATTCTGACCTTAGCTTCTGATGTTGAGCTCGAAAAATTCGTGTCTATCCTAAACTACTCGGTAAGTATACTGATCAGGGAGGTTCTGATCATCACTGCATGTTGCACATGTGCAACCACTCTGCAGTGTATACTAAGAAGTTAAAATAGAAACTAAGTTTCGTACACCATGACATACCTCGATGTTCAGTCATCATCAATCAATGGTGTAGGAATATAATTTGATAATAAAACGCACTTTTTGATAAACATTATTCATTGTAGGATAATTGAATACCATAGAAAATTTTGGAATATCGTATGTATGAGTGAGTACTGTATATGTGTAAACTTGTCTCTTTCTTAACTGTGCTGGATGGCCAGCTAAATCCAGGTCCTCCAGCTGAGGGCTGCAGGCTTACGACGCCTAGCCTAGGCCTAGCTATTGTAGCCTAGACAGTGGCTGTGCCTATCTAACCTAGGCATAAGAAATCACGAAACGATATTTTCAGCTATTGTATGGTATTTCTCTCATGAATAAAATTTAGGCCTTTTGCGATTCGCGAAAGTTTAATGTCGCGAAAACGGCCGAAATTAGCAATTCGCGAAAGTTTCGTGCCGCGAAATTTTCTGGTTTTACAGTATACGGTACCTTTACAATTTGAAAAATTCATGCCAAAGATTATCTTAGAGCTGTATGCTACCGGTTTGTGAATATCGAGGATATTAAAGAATGCTAAGGTATTTCATCAATCAGGTACTGTAGCTGGAAATTACAAACATAACCAATTATTGCGGTGTATCACTAACACAGATGGATTTTCGATTTCATACACCGTGTCGCACGTTCTAATAATGACTTTGCAATTCATGGAATTACTAGTTTATAAATGTATGTGACCATGAAGTATACTGTATATAGTTGTTGTGCCAGCAAGGGGGGGGGGGTGGAGAAAAACCACAATTCGTCGGGGAGGAAAATAGAATTATATGCTTTTTGTACATATTAGTAGACTCTAAAATCGATTAAATAAACCTCTGAAACCCCTAAATTTTTCAAAATGTTCGGGGACTTCGCCCTCACGACCATTTTCAAAACACTTTAAGCGACGCTCGACCACGCCCACTTTCCTCTCGTAGGGGAAATCGGGCTGAAAGTATTTTGGTGGCTTTCCCATGGGCTTTGAAGTCAAAATATTATAAAACACAACACATTAAATGGGCTTTTATTATTTAAAATATAGCAATTCTAGCAGATCGTACTGTAGTACATTAGAATCTCTAGAGAGATGCATTTGTATTTCATCGCTAGGAATCAACCGACCACGACAACGTAATTTTCTTCACCTACTGTATATAGTCGTAAAACTGAAAAGAGTTTCTCTGTAACCAGGCATGACGTCACGCGCTTAGGTATAAACGTACGTGCTTGAATATTTGATGTTTATTACTCAGGCTTTTAATCCTAACCATGTTTACATAGTGCTCTCTGGCAATATACAGTATTGAATGAATTTCTATGTTAGAAGCAATTTACATGAGTAAGGTAATATTATCATTGTATTATTATCACCATCATAATTAACGTCCTCCTGCTCATTATCATAATCGTCATCATCACCATTAATGTCGTCGTCCTCATCAGTCATCATTAAAATAATCATCATCTACATCATTATTCATTCAGCATCATCATCATAATCATCAGCTGCATTCGGTTTTTACTTCGTATTGGAGCCTGGAGGTAAAATTCTTAGACTAAAAAACAAACAAACAATATTATGGTGTATAGTACTGTAAAAGGAGAAAAGACCTCCCCTTTTTTCTCACAGTTCCCATTTATGCTATAAAACTAATTAAGTCTCATAATGAGGCCAGGGTAGTAGAGGTGTTTTTAAACAGGGAGCAGACATAATTACAATGTACAGTACTGTAATATGACTGCTCCCTCTTTGTTTATCGTGAGAAAAATCCTGTTGTCAAAAGAATCGAATACAAGACACAGTGATGAAGGCAGTCTTCGGCTACGTTCAGACTTGAAGATAAGCCAGGCTTACGTTAAGGCTGGCTCAAGGTTAAGCCCGGCTTAATTTTACTGGGCGCGTTCAGACTAGCAGGATTAGCCAAGCGCGAGCATTTGATTAATAAACCGGAACCAGGAAACGAGTTTCGAACACAGAACACGTAGGCTAATTGAATGCTGATTGGTCATTTTTTTTACCGGAAGTCAATGCAAGACCCCTCCCCACCCCCGCAGCGATTAAAGCATGGCTTAGTTAATAAACACTGTGGCACGCCAGGCCTAGTACGGTAGCTTAAACCCTACACTTCAAGTACACGCAAGTAGACCACTGTATAACTTTATCCAAACGTTTCCGTGGACTCGCGCATAATCAATCAACTTTCCCGTATTAATAGACTCGCTATAGATGATATCATTTTTACAGTTAGGAATACATTAGTATAGTTGAGGTATGGCTTGATTACATGATTTATGGACAACATAATGCTTGAGCCTTATTACTTTATGCCACAATCGTCGTTATTTTGTTTAATGTGTCATTATTTATTACCGTACGTATACGCCAACACCGTCATCATTATCAGCCCCGTAGCTAGACTCGTTAATCGGGTTGAGGGAGGGGGATTATCATTTTCCGAGGGGACCAAGTACTAGAAGGGCCACAACTCCTCAGTCCAAACACGGTTGGAGCTGAACATAAAAAATAGCACTCTTTTATGGTTTTTCGGAGTGTATTAATTTGACAGTATTACTCACTTTCAATTTTAAATTCATAATTTATGATGAAAAAAATCAATGATGTAAACACATAATATGCCCAGAAAATGCATTGTCTGACTTAAGTGGAGTGGAGTTAGCTTAGTGTAAGGTACCTGTCGTCTAATCTCATGGTCCTGTGCTGCTATTATTATTATTATTATTATCATCATCATCATCATCGTCGTCAACATCATGATCATTGATGTTTAATACATCGTATTTTACCAAGAATAAAGACCATTGTTTAGCTTTATGTAGTTCTAAATAATAGAATATAAAATAAGCGAATACAGTACAGTATTGGAGTAGATGGACTTCGTTGAATACAAATTATGATATTTGACTTATACTGTTCAGACAATCATCATTAGGCCATATTATTATTATCAACGTTATTATTATTGTTACTATTTATCATCATCATTATCATCATCGTCATCACCATGAGCTGAGCATTTGGCCGAGAGGTAATGTTTCAAAATGTATCCCGTTACTTGCTGGCACTGGTGCCATACTATGGCCAACACGAGTCCCCATTGCCAAATTACCCCCACCAAAAAAAAAATAAATCTCTAAATGATTTATTAATTTTCATTTTATTATTAGGGGTTGTGTAGGGTTTCTGAACTAGGCCTACAGGGTGCCGCAACTCAACTTGGTAATAAGCATGATTTTTTACTTGAGGCACTTTAATTAAACCGGATCATAGTTGTTGTAAACTAAAAAGCCAAATGATAAAACAGTAACTCATATAGATTGGATAACTAATAAGAAAAAAGAATGCATTAAAGGCGATACCAGAAGTACATAAGCCTACATTTTTGGCATCGTTCATTAACCCCATCATCACCATAAACCATAAGCCTAATCAAAATCCTCATCATCATCCTCGTGGCTCCCGGCGTTGGCTTGGGCATTGGCTGGATGGGAATGTTAACGAACCCAGTAGCGCTATAAATGACAAGTAAACAAATGGTGGCAAATTTGATTGTGAATGAAGATTACATTTGCGGATAAACCAATTTAAGAATTATTGTAGATATTTACTTAGAAATGCTTAATTAACTTGTTTTGTTGTACCGGGCTCCTTTCCTTCTCATTTCTTTTCTTTTTCTTCTCTTTATTTTTTCTATTTTTCTTTTCCTTTGGCAAAGGGGCGGGGTGGTTTCGCTCCTGGGCACGACCAGTAAAAATGTTCTAATCTTGGACAACTTCATGAGAATCACTGGAAAAGATGCTGGATAGCCCACCCCTAGGCCCTCTTAATTTGAGACCTTCTTCTTTGGAAAGCTCTATACTCTCGCCGAGGCAGGCACCCCCTCACCTTCCCCGACACCTTTGCCAGCAGAGACACTGGACTCAGCCTCGAAGAAATCTGTGGAGCAATGACAGAACATTCTGGCAGGCCGTTGTTATCACAATCTCGACTGCGGCCAAAGATAAGGTAACCCCTGAGCAAGGAGAAGCTAGTAGGCCTACTCATAGCTTATTAGAAGCCCAGTTACCTTGTAGGACCACTTTAAATTTGACCTAATTTTAAATTAAACAGATGCGATGTGATCAAAGAGCTACTTTTCGCCTGCTACACCAAAATGCTAAAAACCTCCCGGGGGGAAGGGAGCCCCCTTACACAACAATTTCGCCCCTGGACCCCCTAGGGTAGTGTTACTTCGATCGGCCCAACTTTCGCCCCGCCCCCTATTTAGGACATCTCTAGATCCGCTCCTGCCTCCCGAGACTACAGAAAATAAATACAGGCAGTAATATACAAACTAACATCATGGTCATCATTTATATTTATCTTCCAATATTACTTGTAACCATGACAGCGCGAGTAGAAACGGTTTAATAATTATTAATGCCTGGTGGAAACTGGATGAGTATCGTTGCTTAATCAATCTATCAAAAAGAAAGTACAACAGTACAAAATGATAATGAAAAATAATAGCATATGCTGTCATTGTATATCCTGAAGTAATATATTTGCAGTAATTATAAAGTACTTTACGGTTCATTAGTAAATTCTATTGGGTCGACCAAATTTACCAAATGTCTCAGTGAACTTTAATTTAGCTATTATTTTATGAATTTGGAATTTGTTCTATACAGGTCTCGATTACTCATACTTTACAAAACATAAGCCAGCAATAATGTTTTAGTGACACTCATTAATTTTATCAAATGTTATATATATACACACACACACACATCAAAGAAAGGTAAATACAGTGTTCAAATAAAGGACATAATACATCGTGTAGCATAGCTCTCAACGAATGTAGTCCTGTAAATAAATGAATAAAGAAATTGTGTAATAAAATGCCTCTGGCGGGACTCGAACCTGCGACCTCTCGCTGTCAAGGCGAGCGTCATAACCATTAGACCACGGAGGCTTCATGGTT
>NW_022699997.1:227992-236567 GCF_011630105.1 Anneissia japonica
TATATATATATATATATATATATAGAGCATTCGTATGGATAATTCTACTATAATTGTTATTATTGTTCAATTTCTTTATTTAATTTCAAATGCCTTACCAAAATATGCAATCTCATAACAATATTTATAAAACATTTAAGGCATATAGAGAGGTAGCACTGACACGGTGTCCATCAACCGCTTTATTATTATTATTAATTATTATTATTAATTATTATTATTATTATTATTTTAATATTAGCATTATTACTATTATTAATATTATTATTATTATTATTGCAATATTCCTATCATTATTAACTCTATTATCAATATTAGCAAAAATAATAAAATTAATTATAATTGTTATTATTATTCATTTTCTTTCTTTATTCAATTTCAAATGCCGTACCAAAAAATCACATAACAATATTTATATATTTAAGCCATATGGGGAGCTAGCAGACACGGAGTCCATCAACCGCTCTATTATTATTATTAATTATTATTATTAATTATTAGTATTATTTTAATATTAGTATTATTAATATTACTAATATTATTATTATTAATAATATTATTATTAATATTATTCCTATCATCATTAACTATGAAATATTATTCAATATTAATTTATAAAGTTAATTATATTAATAATAATAATGCTATATATTATTATAAAGGCAATGTTTAAATATTATGATTTCGTTAGGAGGCTTACTGGCAAATAACATCGCAGACTTACTTATATATCGATCGGTCTTTTTGCTCATTAAATTTGAAAACGCCTCAGGTTACAAAATGAGAATGATGTACACGAATCGCTGGCTTAGTTTTTTTTTTTTTTAATCATAATTCAAATTGCACTGATTACTTCTAAGAAATTATAATCCATCTAGATTTCTTATTATCCCTCCAATCGCAATACGTAGATTTTAGTGGCGTAACTAAAGGTTGGGAGGCAGGTGCGGATCCGGGTTCAAATTAAAGTGGGGGGGGGGGCGGTTAAAATGTTTCCAAAAGACCTCATAAATAAAGGGGGGACCGGGGGTGCTCCCCTGGGCAAATTTTGTTTCTTAGATGGCGGGAAATGAGCTTTCCCGACTTCTGAGGTGCCTTTTAAGTTCTAGGTTTTCAACCTCTTGAAAACGATTTCATGAATCGATGAATCCCAGAGAGAAAAGGGGTCGGGGGTTCTCCAGGAAAAATGTTGAATTCTAGACGGGCGGGAAATGAGCTTTCCCGACTTCTAATATTCGCATTGTAACAAAAAGAATTTCAGTTCACTGGTTCTGAAAAGCTAGGTCTGGATTTCTTTATTTTTTTTTTTGCCAGGGGTTGGAGAGGGGTCAGGACCCCTGACCCCTCAGATCCGCCAATGTGTATGGGGCCCTGGTTCAAGAGCACAGTCGAGCCCCTTGACGCATGCAAATTGACTGACCATGTCAACTAAAGTGTGTACCACCGATAGGTTATTTTAAGAGCAGGGTTCCTTCCGTTTGTATACTATTCTGACAATAAACATTTCGATTTTTTAAATTTTTAATTTTTAGATGTTCTCAGAGTGCAATTTTGAGAGCCAGCTATTGGCTGGACTGACAATGATAATAAGCATTTCTACTTCTTATGACCAAAAGAAAAAACACTTTCGATATTTTTTGAATTGTTTTTTATTTATCGAAACAACCACTGGAAATTGTCAACAATTATCTTGTTTATTAGTTCAAGCTAAATAAAACGGATCACACCATGACATCATTAGACTTATGTATGACCATGATCATGTAAAACACTTATCCAAAAAAAAAATATGGCAACCAAACACTTTCAATAAATATCGTTAACTTTCAAGCAAATGCACGAGTAAAATTCGAAAATCCAAATCAGATTAATTGTTATCAGTTGAAAACAAATATAAACAGGATCCCAAACTTTGTGGGATGAAATGAATAAAACTACAGAGAGAAGCCAAAATCCAAACAATATTCATCCAAATCTTGATTGTGAAAATTTTAGTGATTATTTATTAATATGGGAACAGACATTTCAAACACAATTAAAGAAGACAAAACAGAATGGAAAAACCCAAATTGTATTCACACACTGAATTTTACGGAACTTGAGTCTGGCGATATTTAAAATAATCTGGAACGTTTATCTGAAAAACCATGATGTTCATAATTTCGATACATAGGCTACTAAGACTAGCATCACATTATATATGTGGAATTTCTATGTTTTATTATAATTAAATCATTATTGAAGGGTATGGTTCCATAGTGGAAAGCCTCAATATTCCCCATGTGCCAAGGTAAAGGCAACAACGTCATAACAAGTATAGCCCAACCTCAGTGGCATGCCATGCACAGTTGTTCAATCTCCATTAATGACAGGAAAGTAGCCATATCGAAGATTAACAAAATAGAAATAACCTATTGGACTTGTTGCGACTTTGAGACCTACGATTTTCTGCACTTGCTTGTGTTCTTGGGTAAAAACCTCGTCCTTTGGATGAGGCGTTAACCCATTGGTCTCGTTCTCATAATAGCACATGCGCACAAAAAAGAACTACACTATCCGAAAATAGGTAGCATAGGCCTATCTTGTGTTGTACTGACAATATACAGGCTCTGAATATTGCGAAAACCACAGGTATCCAGCGATATATATACATACATATATATATCTGTCTCTTATACACATCTAGATGTGTATAAGAGACAGATTATATACAGGACAATAATAAACTTATCCAAACAAGGCATTCCATTTATGATTTACCTTGGAGCTATTCAGCATGTTTTGCGTCACTGTAATTACTAATAAATTGTTTTTACTACTCACTTCTACGAAATTGAAAAATACATTGTGCAATACAAACGGGAAACATAAATTAACTGTAATTCCACGCTAAAATCTCGGACTTTTTTTTTTTTAATTGTTGGCTTAGGCCTAACTTGAATGTTTCACCATAAAGATACCCACAATTATGTTGGATATCCCCTACCTTTTCATCGCCCTTCTTGTATGGTGTCTTTTCTATATAGAAAAAAAAATCTAAAACATGTAACACGTCAAAATTTAACTTAATACTAATTTGTGCAGGCCTTTCTAAATGTGTTTTAAAACGATATGTGGAGTTTTTGGTCTTTTAATCATCTCTTCCACCTGCAAGTGATGCAGACGTTTTCCGTTGTGGGTGGGGGATGAAGCTGCACGATACAATATACAATAATTAATGTTCTTCAACCAGGAATATTACAGCGGGCATTTGATTCCGTGAGCTTCAGAGACATAGGCACATTTAATTCCAGGCGCGTAACAGGGGTCTTGGGTCAGGGGGCGGGGGGCAAAGGTAATAATTTTCCCGGTTGGTAATTTATCATACCCACCCCCCCCCACCCCCCATATAGAAAACAATACGACATAGGGCTTATCTTATTTATAATATAGGCCACACACGTGTGTTTGAAATTAAATATAAGCATTTTAATCATGGTTTTATTTATTACCTTTCACCATCAATACACATTGAGGCCCTTCTTTTAGGTAAAACGATCTATGTTCTTTCTATTTGAGTTGGGACTATTATGTGTTCAATTACCTTAGAAGGCAAAGCAGGACAAGCACAAGTTCTCACCGTCAAAATGCTTATATATGGCCACAAACGTTTTTTAAAACTGAATATAATCATTTTCATTATGACTTTATTTATTACAAACATATTCTTTCAACATCACTACACATTGAGGCCCTTCTTTTAGGTAAAACGATCTATCTTAAATTTTCTTTCTTGAGTTTGGGACTATTAAGTGTTTAATTAGAAGCTTAACCCTAAAAAATGCGCGCAAAGCGCACAAAAAACTTTTGTGTTTTTAATTCTAATTTCGCCTGAATTGATCAAAACTCCCTAAAATGTACAATTTTCAGAGGAAATTGGCCTACTGTAAACAACAAATGCTCTCGAAGCGCGCGAAATTTGAGATTTTTAGGTACATTCAAGGGCTGAAAAGGGCATCTTCAAGGGGTGGGAAAGATTTCCACAGATGGATATTTTTCCCTTGTCCCCCGGTGGTTACGCCACTGCGGAGAATATCTGGTGGTTTAGATCAAAGGAGCTATGGACACTTTTTGAAGTGGAGAAGGGGTTGCAGGGTGTTGTGAGTCTGTTCATTATGATATCTTCCTCTTTATTCTTGTCGTTACTTTTTCAGTCTTCTCTTTATCTTTTCCTTTCCTTCTCTCCTTTGATTTCTTTTCTTCCCTCTCCCCTCTTTCTTTTCTCTTATTACCCAGCCCGGTACGACGGCTTGGTATTTGTTGATCTATAAGAAAATACCTGTCTCTTATACACATCTAGATGTGTATAAGAGACAGCTGTTTAATTCATATTATTGTGGCTAAGTTTAATCAACCTCCCTCCCTCCCATCAAAAAGAATTTTTTCTCCCCCTTTCCATGCAAAAAAAAAAAGTTCATTCTCTCATTTTTCAGCCTCCACACTCAGTGGTGACGTCTGATTTGCCTGATGTTCGAAGCCCTGGAAACTCTGACAATTTAGGAATTTGAATCACATTCTGGAAATATTACGCCTATACTAGAAATTGCAAATTGCCAATAAAGTACTGCGAAGTACAACTGCATATAAATGTTCTTCGAACAAAATTATTTATGCGAGTCAAGTGAAAATAATGAATAATAAAAATATAACAAATAATATGAGACACGACCCATTGTCTATATTAAAACACTTCTCATTGGGTAACAAAGTCGTAATTTTTCATTTTTGTCAAAAAGTGTCTACAGTGGTGAATTATGGTTTAGGTTTTTTTTAAATAAAGTTTCAAAAATCTCTATGTATGTAGAAAATGTAGTTGATTACCAAAGGTTACAATTTTTATTTTGAAGACTGCATGGTCTAGGAAGTGTACATTTTTTTATGGGGAAAGTTCCAAGGAAGGGCGGGTTTTCTAGGGGCGAGTTGACTGCCAAAGAGTGTTGGCAAAGTGCGAGCCAGCGTGTTATTTGATCACAAGTGCGAGACATCGCAAGTGTGAGCCAGCGAGCCGTGACGTCACGAAAATAGATACGAGACGTTACTCGAGTAGACTGGATTCCAGTCCCTAATCTTCGTCTTAATCAGTTGAAATGCTTAAGAATAAATCGATTTTGGCACAAATGGCGTTCCATATTACTTATTTGCATGGCGTTCCATAGTATACTTTTTCTGGGATTTTTCTAATTCTCATCAAAAAAGTTTCTCAACATAAACTGACGCTGGTGGCGCTTTCCGAAATTCGCTAATGTACTACGAAAAATCCATAAATTAGAGACTTGTGGCAAGTCTATTACTCGAGTTGCGCGTGGTATCGGCTGAGATTTGTGGAGTACAATTCAAAAAACAACTATAGGTCTAATAATGAATTATTGTGATGTTAAATAGACAATGTTAGCTATCAAGGAGCGACGTTGTTTTTCATTGGGACCTTCGTCCCTTCAAGGCTAGGCCTATACCATCCTAGCTAGTCTAAGCCTAGAGTAGGATAAGGCTAGCGCGACATGCGGACGTTGGTACGTGTTGGTTTGTCTACAAACGTCGCCTAAAGTAATTGATTTTACCCGGCAGAACGAAAGAAGGAAACTCCGCTTTTCAGTCGTCTTAGGCCCTTGTTTTTTGACAAACAATGACCTTTCAGAGGTCAAATTGCTGTCAAGAATATGAGTTGTCTGCTTCGCAGCAATTATGGTTCTTGACGAATTGTTTTTACTCCACGACGGAGAAAATCTTCCCGACATGGAGTCCTCCGACCCTCCTGGCACCAACTGCCCAGATTGGAGCTAAATTTTCCTGAACACACACACCTTTTTTTTTTTCTGCCAGACTGGACTACTGCAATGATCTTCTCTTACATATCTTCAACTTGCACAGAAGAGCGCAGCTAGCTCATCACCCGAAAGTAAGATTTCACAACACATCACTCCGACTCTCAGAGAGCAGCAGTGGTTAACTATATCATCTCGCATCCAATATAAAATCCTTTTAATTACATATTAGGTCTGAATGGCTGCGCCTCAATACATCACTAATCTGATTCCGCTTCAAACGCCTTCTCGTAACCTGAGATCTTCTAACCAACATCTACTACTTCATGTGCAGCTCCTATTAAATTCATGGAACCCACTTCCTCTCACATAAAAACTGCCATGAAAGGTACCATTTTCGAAATGCATCTGAACTCATACCTTTTCTGTAAAGCCAATTCCATCACAATAACAGCAAATCGACAACGCCGATATTACAATTAATATTATTATCATTATTATTGAAGAAATATACATTTAAACTTAACGATATCAACCATTTTGTGCACTCTGTAATTATACCGTCGTCATTCCACGCCACCGAACATTACTTCATGTGATGGATTTTGGCGCTATGAAAGTTAATTCGATTGCCAGGGAACCCCGATCTATAAGGGAACCGCCCCCTTATAAGAAAAAGTAATAAAAACAATGTTTATTGTGACGTTTAACTATTTGCTCCATTCCAGCCAATTACTTTTGGAACCACAATAACTCGTTTGCTCTATGTGTCCATATAGCTTTCATTTTTTTTTCTAGTAGTATGGTTTATCGTGTCAAAACACTCTGAAATATCTGGCCGTATGTAACATTAAATGCGAGTCCATAATAATACTACGACAGGGCGCTTAATCCCACAGACATTTAATATTATAGTTTGAATTATATTGTAAACATACAGTGAGCTGTGATGGGCCTAATGGACATAGCATCCGCCCTGATATTAATAATTTGTCATATTATAAGGTAAACCGTCATGCACTATTACAAAAATACCGTCGATAGTTTAAAGGTAAATGACCAATTGATTGTTGACATTCTCTACAAACACATCGTCCTGTTTGATTTTGTCATATGGTTTATTTTGACAGAGTGTTGTCATTCCGCGCATGCTTATTTTAAACCAGGGTATCCAAACGCATACAGTATACAAATGAATACAATTGGTTGCTGCGTCACCTCGAAGATCTGGACAATTTTACTTGAGTATAATAAGAGAAGCGCAGGCTTACAAACGTAAATGAACACTGAATTTTGAGGTGTACAGGCAGTTTTGTTTTCAGGTAGGATCAAGTATTCATTTTTATAATAATAGTAAAAGGTCTATTGTATCACTATACTATATTAATATTGTTATTTCTATTGTTATTGTTATTATCACTGTTGTAGTTTATACTGCGGAAAATGCAATGTGCTTGATATTTTTGTGCTTTTCCAGCCATAGCTGAACAGACATTTTGCCCGCCCACAGTTTTAATTATTTTTTTTTTTTGGAGGAGGGGAAGAGGGCTCTTTTTTTTCTACCAATTTATTTTTATTGTAATCATTGATAAAAATGATAATGCGACAAAAAAAAATGTTTGTTTGCCCTCCTCCACGCGCCCCTAACTCACTGAAAAAACAGGGGCGGAAAATCCAAAAAAATTGTTTTTTTTTTTACAAATTGAAAAAAAAAATGTGAGTGAATTTATCTTTATTTTTTTTTGCCACATGCCCCACAAATTAGTCTAAAGTTGTTGTCTGATGTAAGATATTGCCATTAGATAGGCCTCTGTGGGTTAGGCCTATTTTTTATTCCATCTGATGAGTATTTAAAAAAACTAAATAAATAAAAAAATAAAAAATCTTTTTCCACCCGCCCCTATTTGTCATTTTTAAAAAGAGAAGGGCAAAAAATTATAATTTTATCATCATCATGGTCCTCGTAGTCATCGCCATCAATATTACTATCATTAATTTCAATTGAAATAATTCATCGTATTAGGTATTATTACTAAGTAGGGCCTATATTATTATTGGCTTTATCCATTTCATTACTATTCCATTACCGGTGTTATGTCATTAAATGAATTTTATTCATTTCAGTTGAAAGTGTACGAAAGATGGCGCCATTGTGTTTATTCTTTCTCGCCTGCTATTTCTATCCGTTACCTGCTGGTAGGTACACCTATTAAACGTTTGATTAGAAAGGCCAACTAGAAAATGTACCGTACCTTTTATTATCATTAAGAAATATGGGTTTAATTAGATGTAACAAAAAAAAATTACTGGGTTCATTAGATTATAGTACTCAAGTAGGCCAACCAACGTTTTCTGGCACTCTAGTTTGCCGAATAAAATAGAGTGCTATCTGGCGAATCCAGAAGTGGCAAAAGGGGCTCACACCCACCCCTCCTCTTTAGTAACAAAAATCATTAATCAATCACTGGGAAATTTTAAATAAGAGATTAAATTGGCTAACCCCCCCCCCCTCCGAGGACACCCAAAATAGGCCTAGGTAACGTAACACTACAAAACCTTCTCTGAATCAGGTTAACTTCCCTCTCCACACCTCCTTCGGACCATAGGTATCGATTGCCTCGTGTCACCCTGGCAAAACAAACTGGATTCGCAGCTGATGTGATGACTCTTTAGAGACTTCGTCAAGATCTAGATACAGATTGGAAAATGCTTAGTTAGATATTCTAATCAATTATCACACTTCAAATGACTATGCGATTTGTAGACCTCAATAC
>NW_022699997.1:236710-246400 GCF_011630105.1 Anneissia japonica
CTGTCAGAGGCATTTTATTACACAATTTCTTTATTCATTTATTTACAGGATTACATTCGTTGAGAGCTATGCTACACGATGTGTTATTATGTCCTTTATTCGAACACTGTATTTACATTTCTTTGATGATTTATGTATATAATTTAACAGTGTTAACGGCTATCTTGATTTATATTACAGCATATGCAATTATTTGTTTCTAGCCGTACTTATTGTGTAATGGAGTGTATCTGGTGGTATTTGAATCTGTTTAACCGTGAAGCCTCCGTGGTCTAATGGTTATGACGCTCGCCTTGACAGCGAGAGGACGCAGGTTCGAGTCCCGCCAGAGGCATTTTATTACACAATTTCTTTATTCATATATTTACAGGACTACATTCGTTGAGAGCTATGCTACACGATGTGTTGTTATGTCCTTTATTCGAACACTGTATTTACCTTTCTTTGATGATTTATATATATATATATTTCGGGTTTAACGCTTGTTTATCCACCTTTTTTCGTTATTTTCTTAATTTTTTGCTCTCATGTGGTAATCACCCACCTTCATTAATTATTTAATCGTCGATTTATCAGAAAATGTTCAATATTGTTAGTAATGATCATTATTGTGTACTCTGTTGATCCTCCTTTTTTCTTGTTTTTTCCCCTATATATTTTAAACTCTTTGTACAATATAGTTCTAAACAATAATAAAACAATAATATACAAATAATAATATTGTTATATCATTGTATTTTTTTAATAATTTCAAACTCTCAAATAAAATAGTTCAAATACAATTGATATTCTGAATATACAATGCAGTAAAATATCTGTATTATATACCTTAAGCATTATAAAAAGCCTAATGTATTCAAATCTTTTGCATTGGTCTTGAACATAATCCAAGAGTTTTTGCATACTGGCTTATTCAACCCAGTTAAAAGTTTATTTTATAGATAGAAAAAACAGCAATTGAATATTATAGCTGGTTCTTAAATTCACAGTTACACCCTTCTGCTGTTGTCTAATTTTTCGAAAATCATATCAATATTTTTCCATAAGACCTCATAACGTATACACTCGAAGAACGTGTGTTTCTCATCTTGGATTACACAACAAATGTCATATTCATTTCTTTCTTTCAGTATCCACTTATATAGAAGTAGGTTAGTAGGAACTACGGTACATTATTTAACATTTTATAATTTAGTTGTGCATATGCCTATTTATTTATTTTTTTCCCTTTTTTTTACATTTTAATCCAAACGTCACTCCACTTTATATCTTCAGTGTTAAACACAATATCCCATTTGTGTGTAGCTTGAGGTGAAATGAATTTTGTATTAATAAATATTTGTTTCATTTTAACGATGTCGTTAATTATATTATCAATATTTACATAATATACTAGGGATTGGCAATCAACCTAACATTATTTGGATAGGCAAATTATTATTAGTTTCTTTAACTTTTGATCCGACGATCTTGTCGTGTCGCATTGTACGACAGGGGGTCTAGGTCTGACAGACTGGGGGGTGGGGGAACAAATTTCCCTGCATTTGCACTGGTCGCTAACACAATCATCATATACTAATTTGTGTAAGGACAAAATGTTTGTGTCGATTTACCGTCCATATATCTTAGCACCATTTTAAAAAATGTCTTAACATCATTGGCATAGGCAATTGAGTTCCTCTTTATGTCCAATAAAATATCGTAAAAAATAATTTTACAGTAACACGAGTCTACAAAATATTGGACGTGGACACTACATATCACAAAAGTAACACATGTGACAATTCATTATTCAAATTACGTTAGTACCGGTACAGTACAGTGAAAGGGTCAGCAGAGTACCGTAAAACCTCGAATTGAAGCCCTGGGTTTCTTTTTTTCTCGAACTTTGAATCCCATGGGCTTCTGTTTCGAGATGGGCTTCTTTTTCGAGATGGGCTTCTTTTCGAGGCTAATTATGAAAACTTAAGAGAGAGAGAGAGAGAGAGACAGAGAGTGGGGGGTGGGCTTCAATTCGAGATAGGCTTCATCTCGAGATTAAGCCCACTGGGCTCCAATTCGAGTGTGGCTGATACAAATAAATGGAATAAAATATATCACAAAGTGACCATGTTAGTCACTAAAGTAAGTAAGTCAGTACGTGACGAAAAAGGAATGTTTACATCCATCACAACATTTTAGCATGTGTTGTTCAATCCATTTCTACCATATTCTATATCAGTGGATTATCTTACCTACTTTAATACTTAACAAAATTATTATTGGCTCATGTTCTTCTTTATGTAAAATGTAATTTGGCTTTTATTTGCAAAAGGTCGTTTTAAAAGTTCAAAATTCAAAGTAATTTTATAGTCAATAATACAACAGGTAAAATTGAAATTTGATTTCCTCGGATACACAAAAGAGACCAAAAACACAATCAAGAAAGACATAAAAAAAGACATAAAAAAAGATCAATAACAAGAGCAAAAACTCGGAGTACAGAAACAATTTAAAAATCTGTACAGATATAAATTCCATAAGAGTTAACATAATTAATAATATAGCATTTAAAATATCATCATTTTAATTATACTCTGATTTAATTTACAAGAATAATTCCAGAGTATGACAGCAAAGTTAAAATAATGAAAAAAACCTTAATAATCATTTTAAAAATTGCAGTTTAAATATAATTAGTTCAAGTTATTTCTTAATTTTATAAAAATGTATACAGAATATTCCAAAGTAAGACATCCATAAAAAATACTACTACTGTATAGTAGTATTCAACATTATGCTTTAGAAGTTTTGAATATTCTGTTGTATATGGTAATACTTGCAGCATTCGTCCCATGGGTTTCATAGAATGATTATTTATATGTTAAATGATACTCCTGGGAGGATGCATAGTGGAAGATGGTTGCTGACTTCCGGACCCCTCCTCCCCATCATTCTTAACATTATTAGAGTGCTTTTTAGCTGGCATAAAGGTGTACAGATGTTGGGTAAAAAACTCGCGAAAGGCTTTTTGAGAGTAATACTTAGGCCTAATAAAAGTTTTGATTTTACATTTTAGGCTTATACCGGTACTCAATTTTGTTTGCGCATATATGTCGAGCGGCCAAGTGGTCAGGAGGCTGGGGCTTAGTTCGACACAGCGAAGTCGACTGGTCGAAGAACGTCTTCACCAATTTCGGTTGGTAGAACCAAGTCTTCTCGAAGGAGGTCCTGTGCCCAAGTTTGCCTCGTGTGCTCGTGTGCACATTAAAGAACCAAACCCATTGCATTTGGAAAGTAAGGGACTAGGCCGACCCCGATGTTCTTTCACTTTAGCTCCCTTTGTTGTGGAAATGTGTGAACATGAAGCTATTCTACACTCTATATAGCCTCTTTTGTGTTGATTAGTCCTATCTAATGTATCACATCAAAATACTTTAGATATATGCAGCAAAATGACTGTTTTCCGAGAAGATGCCACATTGACCAATTCCAATCGCAAGTTACACAAAAACAATTATTACCTTATTTATTCATTTATTCCACGACACTTCATGTCTTCCATGAAACAAATTCATCAGAATTTTATAAGATCCGTAGATCTATCCTAACATAAGTCGGACTACCATCATGTTTGATATATTCATTAAAATAATTTAATATGAACGCTAGGATTTGTTAGTATAAATTGGATAGTGGAATATTTCCCTTCCAGCTATAGTAAATCAGTTTTATAAGCTTTTCTTTAACAATTGCTTTTTATTCTTTACATTGTAAGCGATAGCATCTACCCTGTCTCAACATCTTCAAGAAATATTGGTTTCCTTTAAAACGTGCATTTTAATAAAAAAAAATGGGATATGTATATATATATATATATATATATATATATATATATAACCACTTAGAAGAAAGAAATAGTGGTCATGATTTACTTTTAACGTTTTAGCATTTGCTTATCAATTTTGTATACAGCTATTTTTTCCCACAGAATTGTTGTTTTCCAGTATTTTGCCTTGTAATTTATATATTAAATGCGGCTTCTCCCTGACCCTCCCATCACTTTTTCAAAAGTAAAGTGTGCTGCAATTTTGTCCGACGGTGACAAGATTCAGCAAATTGAGTTTCGGCCAACGGTGTTTCGGTAAACCGGGTTTCGGCGAACTGGGTTCATATGTTTTCGGCGAACTGGATTCGGCGAAGTAGGTTTCGGAAAAGTGGAAACAAACTCGGCAAACAGGGTTTCAGCGAACTGGATTTCGACAACTAGTCGGATACTCTTTTAATACGTAGAGTAGTTCCTGCTCTAGCGTGCCTTGTTGTGCACCACCTGGAATACGCCGAGTAATTCCAGCTGAAACCTATAATTCCACCATGGGACTTTGCATGACGATTGGATGTTCAATTGTGATGTCAACAGCATTTCTGGACATAGGGATGTCTGACCTCTTCACACTGAAGCCATTTTTAGTTCCTATGCACGTAATGCAATAGGAACTATTGTAATCACTCTTGATATTTCCTATGTTTTTTATTGTGTGTAGTGTGTGTGTGTGTAGACATTTATGCAAATGCGCATGCGTCAAAGAAAAGTTTTCCGACATTTTGTTTTACATCGCGATGCGAAGATCGATGTGAAATTTCTGCAGAGTTCAGTCAGGGGTCACGCTAACCGACCGGAATGTCGGCATGGATGAAACTATTTTGGTTTTACGGCAAAAAAATCATCTGCTGTAGGCATAGGTATTTTGAAGAAGGCCTAAAATAAAACTAAAATGTTTTAATACTTGCTGAAATACATCGTTTCTTCATCTAGATCTCCATTTTTCACTTAGTCCACGCGACGTTTTTTTTTCTGTTGTATACGTATGAGTAGTCATATGAAGGTACTATATCCCCGACAGTTGGCTGTGCAGCAATGTACCCTTTGAATGCAAACTGAAAACAGGTGAAAATATAAAGGCAGCCGACTGTCGGGTACATAACGACTAAAAAAAAAAAATAATAATAATTAATAATTTAATAAATTTAAAATCATAAATCTAAATCAAACTTGGAGAAAGTTTTGGATGGTCCACAATGTCTTGAAAAACTCTGCGCCTGCACTAATAATATACTCAGATGTGAGGTTCTGTGCATTAAGCCATACAGATACAGATACTACAGTACCTACAGTAGATAGTAAAACCTGTAATTTATAAATTGACCTAGGTAGGCCTAGGTATGTAGGGCCATTGAGCCCCTCTAGGCCTAGTCTTGAGTCTTACTTACTTTGTAAACTTATGCTAGGCCTAGGGCCTAAGCCCCTAGCCCCAGTATTTAGCTAGGCTACTAGGCTGTAAATTTAGGCTTTCGCTTTAAATAGAGCCTATATCCTCCGCGTAAAAGTTAGGTCAAGAAATCTGTCTGCGCATTTGGGAAAATAAGGGCCGATTTCTGCTCAGATTTTGCTGAAAATTTGGCTTTGACCTATTAATCTTAATATTTAACCAATGTATTATGCAGTATTTACTATTCTGCGCACCTATTTTTCTGTTTTTGTACTCAAATTTAATCCAGTTTTTGCGGTATCATCCACGCAATTAAAATACTACTAATTGTGTGGGGAATGCGTACCTATACTTCAGGCCTGGCCTACTGTACTGTATTTAAAATGTTATTACTTACAGTGCATAATGCATATAGCCCTAGACGAAGGCCTGATTTTTCGGCAAGGTATGCATGGAAATCGGCCGTTATTTTACTAAAATGTGCAGACAAATTTCTACGCCTAATTTTAGTGCAGAGGATAGTTATTCCCTGCGCAGCCCTTATTTTACACTCTGGGGCTAGCTACAGTAGCATAAGTCTACAGTAGCCCTCTATGGTGTGTATTAATTATGACGATGTACCAAGATTCATTCAGCCATGAATGGAACTTTCAAACTTCCAAATCTATAGAGGCTCTAGTGTTACTGTTTTATATTTTCATTGCTTCACATTCCTAGGTCTATGAACAGTTTTGATTGAAGTCAATATTCACAGTGTAAGAGCCTTGAAGAGCCTCATCCATTTAAACTTGTGATGGCCTAACATATTAACATTCACCGTTAAAGTCTTACGTATAATGCGTGAATCTCGTGCATGAGAATCCACTTTTTACGTCTCACGTCTACAAATGTTGTATTCTCACACGTATCATAAAAATGTGTATAAAGATAAAATGTAGGCCTATGGGTCGATAATAAAATCCTAAAGTTAATAAAAAAGCTACAGGTATACTGATTGACGACTATAAAATCCATAGCAGTTCCACTACAATTAAAAAAAAAACAGAGGGTGCTCTATTTCATGATTATTCTATAGAGGGTACTATATACATTTTTTTTAGTCTTTGCATCAGACACCAACAAAGTTGGCAGCAGGTATATAAATGCTCAGGCCAGCCGTTAAGGCTATGTTCTCACACGGCAGCTAACAGTTAGTAGGATCCATACACTTATATTCTTATATACTTATATATAATGTACACTTATATATAAGTATATATACACACACATAAACATATATATATATATACATACATATGTATATATATATATACGTATATGTATATATATAAATATATATATATATATGTATAAATATATGTATAAATATATATATATATATACGTATATGTGTATATATATACGTATATATACATATATGTATATATATACATACATATATATATATATACACGTATATATACTTCTAAAAGTCGTGTATCATGCATAGGAACGTTGACGCCTGCAAGGCTCTGGTTTCTTAAGCGGTCCTCTCCTCGTGGATGTGACTGGGATAGGTTAAGGGATATATACGGTGGCATATCTGGCATAGTTCTGGTGATCATAGCTGAAGGACAAGCTACGCCTGCGCCTTGAGCACCATTGATGTGCGATTTATAAATCTTCATTATTATCTTTATTATTATTACACATTTTAAAAAGCGCCATGGGTTTTAGATTGCAACTCAGTGATTCAGCTATGTTGCTATGTAGGCCTAATGTCATCTAAAAGCCCCCGATTGGCTAAAAGTTGTTTAGCTGTTTGTACACATCCTTACTACTCTTCTGTGGTCAAAAATACATGCAGTGATGATTTTTTTTCTTTCCTTTTTAAAATTCGCTTATCTTAAAAAATACTTAATTACCAATAATAAATTTTAAAATGTATATGGATAAACTTTAAAAGTGAAAAAAAAAATAAAGCCAGTAGCCATTTTGAAAACATCTTTAACATTGACATTCTGTTAGTGTTACCTCCTTATTGATAGTCTTGCTTATTAGTAGGTGCCATCAACAGTGGAGGCTCTAGGATATATTTTCTGAGGGGGGCTGAGCTGTTCGACAGGGGGACGGGCTGGTATTATGTCTTTTTATGGGATTTTATCGGCCATTTTTAAAAGCGCCCTCACAGGTTCACCCATCACCACGCAATGTGCGTGCAGCCAACCTGATCTCAAACCTTCTATGGTAAGGTTTCCAAAAATAGTTGTCTCACAAAATCCACCGAGGAGAGGGGTGGTGACAGCCCATAGTCTAATACTGCTGCAGTTGTCCTCTCCTGATTGAAAACCGTACATTCTCTTTTATTTTGACGGATTACTGCTGCCAATGATATAGCTTCATATTACATCTGTAAATCTCTGACCACACTATCACATCATGTGTGACAACTTGTGTGGTCAACATTATATAAACATGCAGATGTCATATATCATCCAATTACAGACATATCACATTTATTTGTAACATAAAATTTAATAGTACGGACAGAGCTTAACTAATAAAGAGGTATAATAAGAGAAGGTAACTGTTGATGTATTTATTATTTTGCGACAATATTGAAAACGTAGTTTTCATTGAGAGCTTCTTGATGTATTTTAACTTCACTTTCTTCTAAATATCTTTCTTAAAAGTTAATTTCTGTTATTCTTCAGTTTCAGTTGATATTAAACTATTCGGCGCAACCGTGCAATTTTCAGGTCAAAATTCGTGTTTCAAGGCTGATGATCAGTCAAGAGGCTGTAAATGCGACACAGTGTGTGTAAAGTATCAAGATTGCTGTCTTGATTATGAAATATGGCAAGCGTCAATCTCCAATTTTTCAGTTGATGGGAAAATAAGCAATACAAGTATTTCAAATTGGAAGGATTTTATTGACTCGATCAATCCACAAAGTGAGTCGTTGAGTGTAGATTTATTCCCTGAAACGTTGAACAAAATTGAAAATCTGGTTATGGGGAGAAAGAAAAATCTTGTGGAATTCAAGTGCGAGGCTAATATAGTCAGTTGTAAGAACACTACATGTAACGTGCTTAACAAGATTAAAATACTAACAGTTGGAAGTTGCAACAAACAGCATGACTATAAAGCCTGCGCAGTTGGTGAATCTGATTTTCTTGTGTATGATAAGCTTACAGAACTAGTTTTCATAAATGAGTACTGCGCGCAGTGTAATTCCATTGACCCCAGTCGTATTATACCATTCGTAAAAATCTTCAATTTTCAGGGTACAGGCCTAAACGACAGATTTTTGAACGCCTTAGATCTTGAAGATACAAACAAGACAATGCAGATTATAGAAAATGCGAATCCTTACAAGTATCAAGTTTTACCACCGGACATAGGGTACCGTCTTTGTGAACCAAAAATATATGCGTGTGATCAGCCAAATAACGGTAGCGACTTATTAAATCAAGCTTGCCTAGCATATCAAGATTATAATAATCCTAGTTGCTTTGTCAACTCACTTTGTGAATATTGTGCTAAGCCTGAATGTTCTCCTGATTTTAAGTCTACGTCTCAATTACAAATATCTATTGCGATCTTCATAGACAGTACCGGAGGCTTGACGACCGTGTATCCTACTACCCCAGATGATAAATTTGATACTGATGATGTTGTATCGCTGATGTATAATAATAGCTTACCTTTTGGTGAAAATATCACAAACCAAGACCCCACTTTTACCGCCGACCTAAAGGAAGGCGTTACTGCTGTATACCTAGATATTTCATTCGCTATAACTTTGACAGGAACCATTTTGTCAATCATCAGTATCGTAATAGCTCTTTTGACATTCTATTTTTTTCCGTCGATGCAGAATACGTCAGGCTGGATAAATATTCTTCTGTTGATTACAATCTTGCTCAGATGCTTTTTGTACCTTTTATTGTTAATTGACAAGGAGATTCCACCTGCTTGTAGGGCAGTAGCCATTGCTCAGCATTTCGGCCTTCTTTGTACTTTTTGCTGGATTAACTGCCTCGGTTTGAATATATTCCTCTCTACGAAGTCTAAACCAGTATTTTCAAAAAATGTGCAGAAAAAGTTGTTCTGGTATTATTGCCTGTACTCGTTTTGTACTCCAGCACTGATTGTTATTTGCTGTGTTGCAGTGGAGTACTCATCGATAGAGGTCGCTACAATATACGAATATACTAACTGTTTTTTGACGAATAAAGCGATTAAATTGGCCTTCATTGTACCAATTTCTGTAATGATGCTCGTTAACGCAACATTGTATGCGATTATAATAAGAAATGTTAAGAAGAAATCACATGTGAAAAAAGAAGAATCTGCTGGTGCAAAGAATAAGAGACGTAGATTTGAATTCATCCTAAGCATTAAGGTACGTCGGCATGCGGCGACATTAACAGTTGTTTATAAGCATAATATATATATA
>NW_022699997.1:246600-264688 GCF_011630105.1 Anneissia japonica
TATATATATATATATATATAACTTGATACATGAAATGGAACAATCTAAATTTTAACATGTAATGAAACATATACATTTGGAACTAACGTTACACGTCTGCACCAGTATGCAAACATGAACTGATTAAATTATTGTTAACTGTTAATGATAGGCCTATATTGATTTTAAATAAAAGCTTAGCTTGGGATGGGGGGGGGGGAGTGAGGGAGATTGTGGTTACAACCCTTTTCTCTGTATAGGCATACCGACGTATAATACAATGTATTTGAATTGCTAAAGACAGTATTCTTATTATTACTGTTAATATTATTATTGATTCGCTAGATTATGCTCGCATTTGGATTATACTGGCTCTTTGGCATCATCGCAACAGTTATCGTTGAATTACGACAAGGAGAAACAACAACTGCCAGTTTGGTGTTGAACATGTTATTCGTGTTTACGGGCTCCATGCAAGGTGTGTTTGTGTGCGTCGCAGTTGTTTTTAACAAAAGGGTCGTAAATATGTGGAGGCAGAAACTAAAAATACCAAAACCGAAAATGCACGCACGTTTGAAAATGGAGGAGTAATTTTAATGCGAATGAAGTTTGCCCCTGACGTGTTATCGTACTGAATGCTCATCAACGAGTTCCAAAATGCTTGCGAAAAAACTTTTTTTTAAAATGTTCAATGGTCATATATTTATATACTGTAGTGCCTTCCACAGAAAACCGTCTCAAGGCGCTTCGCGAAGGGAGCGCTTACCCTCGATTTTGAGATTGTCGCCATCACTACCGTGTACACGTAAGTACCTCGGCGTCAGTTTGCTGGGCTCCGGTAGCTTCCACCAAGGATAAGCCTATGGCTCCCCTACCGTGCACTGCTAAGTTGGCGGCGCTACCTCAGGTAAGGAGGTGCGACTTTTCAGGGGAAAAGACTTAACTACAGAACAACTTAACTACAGAAATTTAACTACAGAGATTAACAAATAAATGAGAATTATTAACCATGAGAAAGTTAACAAAGAATGCAGAGATAAGCCTTCAAATTCTTTTTAAATACAAGGAGTGATGTTGCCTCACGAAGATCAACCGATCTGTTGTTTATGATGTTGTTTATGACCATTGCTAAAGAAGAGTATGGTGCTGCATCAACGTTATTTTATTTTATAAATATGCACAGTATTTGTTTCTACCAATTGTTTTGTACACAAAACGAATGTTCTTATAAAGTAATTATAACATAAAATTGTTAGCTGGGCTTTTACAAACACTGTTCTGAATGTCTCTATTGTATAGTTTACTCATGCATTTATAAAAGTTAATATTTCTGCCATTTAGGCCTGATCATATTTTGTTGCATGTTGTATACACCGTTCGGTGCCCGAATAAAATATACAAATAAAATACTGTACATTTGCATGAGAAGTACAAAATATATATTAAATGATTCTGTATAGACAAATAATAATCATCTGATTTTTAAAATAATTAATTACTAGACCACATGACACGACATGGTTTTATTGTAGAATTGGGCATGCAGTAATGTCAGGAAAACATTAACTCACAGTTTTTATCAAAGAAATTGAATTCTTGAGAGTATATAATATCCTGATTATTAGTATAGGCCCTAGTACGCCTAAAATAAGTGGCTTTGATAATATTGATAGTAATTGTTATTGTCGTGATGGAATAATAGACAATAACTGGTAATTTGATAATATTTAAATTAAAGACTTGCTGATAGCTATCATGGTTTAATATTACAATTTAGTGTTTAACGCCTTATGTAATATTTGTTTTTTAATGGATATATGATATAATATATAATATATACTGTTAGTCAGAGGAAACTAATTGTTATTGTTGATATTGTTATTGTTATTCCCGAAATATATTGTGATTGCCTTTTTGTCTTATCTTAACTTGGCCGTCTGTTTGTGGTTCGGCAAGTATTGATTGTATTTTGAACTATCATTTAAGTGTCTTTTTACACCTTTTGCATTTTAAGCAGACTGTGAGTTTATTTATGATTGTGTTGAGGAGAAATCTGGAAAGCAGTGCTTGTACTACCTTATGTTACCCTCCTTAAAGGTGTTAATAAATATATCAAATCACCATACTACGCAATCTATACTACTAAAATAACGTTTTGTGTTTTTTTTTTCTGTCGAGACGAACGTCCGCTACATTAGGACTCGATTTTATTATCCTGCATGTGTTTTTTTTTTTTGGCAAAATTAACACATTTTCTTGCTTATTACTTCCTGAATCAGGGGCGGATCCAGAATTTGTCAAACGGAGTGTTGGGGGGGGGGGACAACAGTTTCAGAATAGATAAGCGAGTAGCATGTAGCATTGGAATTTTTAAAATTTACTGGCGAAACTGGGGGAATGTGCCCCCCGTGGCCCCTGCTGGCCCTCGCCCCTGCAAATCTCATAACTGTCGAGACGTCATTATGCCACGCACCAGATCTAATATACATGTTACAAGTCCCACATGCACACATTCAGCCATATAGTCGGAATGATTCAGACGGATAGCAACAACAATAAAATTGACACCAAAGCAGACGGAGATTCTGGAACAAGTTCACGAGTTTCAGTATCTTGGTCAGAGGATATCTGAGGATGGAAATGCAATGCAAGAAATACGTTTCTGAAAATGATTGTCTCTAGCTTTCCATCAAAACAAAAACGTAAACGTTTAATAAAATACTGTTTTAGCCACCTTTATATACGCTGCAGACACTTAATAAGATATGGAACATAGGATAGAATCCTATGGCTGGAACATAGAGGGTTGGGATATTAGGCCTACATTGAACAGTAGGCATATTGTACGAAGTTAAAGGAAAAATTGTTCTGATGGTTCGTCTTGTTTTAAGAAATACAGACTGGGTGCGCAACGTTGAACTATAGGCCTACTCAATGTGTGGATGGGTGGGTGTGGGTGGGTGTGTGTTCCAATATTCTGTTGGCGATGAATTCCAAGAAGATTGAATGTCTGGACACGAACAATTTCGGAATCTTGGATTATAATGGGTTGGAATAATGTGGGGGATCTTACATCTTACTGTTACCACTGCCAGGGGCGGATTTAGGGGGGGGGGGCGGCCCGGCCCCTTCGGCCCCCTTCCGCCCCCCCCCCCCTTTTGGACATTTCTGGATCCGCCCCTGACTGCAGATTGTTTGCTGTTCAGACGCATTTCATTTTCGGCGGAGCACCATGTGCTCACAGCACACATCTCACTTTTGGAGATTTTCAGATCGTTTTCAGAACTCTTCTGTGTAAAAAATGTGGTGCGTCCATAAATTATATCACAGAGACGGTGGACACCCCTTTAGTGCATCCGTTATTGGAAATGTATTCATCGAACTTTAAATATTTTTAAATATTATTTTGTTTTCCCCCAAGGGCCAAACTAAACTGCCTTCTTCTTATGGCGGCCTGCCTATTTGTTGGATGCTATTGAACCAGAACCAGAGAACCAGAAATATTTTTCCTCTTTCATTTATAGGCCTATGTTCTTTATAATATATCAACTTCAAATTAGAGAAAAGAGATGGAGGAAGGAAGAGAGGGGGAGTAGGCATGGGGCCGAGAAGAAGAATGATACTATTATAACTCCAAAAACCCACAGATTTGGTTTGGTAAAGAAAAATTTGTTATAAATTATTTTTGGTTTCTTGCTGTAGGCCTGTGAGTTTTGTGAGTTATAGGCCTACAGTTCGTTTTTCTTTGCTACTTTTATACAGGATGTCGGAGTGCCTCATGATACCAAGATTTAGGCTTATATTTAGATCAATATTTATTGTAATGTTGTCGCAGTTTTTATTGGAAATTCTGAAGGTGAAAAACGCAGCTTATTGTAAATAGCGGTGGCGCTATTTCAAAACCTAGAAATGAGAGTACGGATTCAGTGTCCACTCCCACCACACCGCCAACACTCGCAGAACAACAACTAAAAAAGAATAACAAAAGGTCGAGTGGTGATGTAATGAAAAGTGATGATTGTTGATGACAGTACGTCAGCTGGGAACCATATTTTTATTGAATCAACAAGCCTGCTATGGTTTGTCTATATTCAAAGACGTATGTAATTGCAACCGCAGATTGTTGATTTATTAATTATTTTGTTGATTAAATTGTCTGTTAATGTCATCTGAATGCTATCCTAGTAGGGCAGGCGTACCTAGTCCTAGGGCCTAGGCTATGTAGGGCTAGCCTAGGCTAGGCCCTAACTAGCTACTGTAGCTGACTAATTAACTAGGAAAGACTGACAGTGTAGCCTACCTACGTAGGTAGAAACCGTATTCTAGTCTGAAGGCCAGGTTTATTAATTAACTGTACTAGGTTGAGTCCTAAATTAGGGTAGCCATGCCATGCACACATGGTGGGCATGACATGAGTGAGTTTTATTATATTAAGCCCTAGGCCTAGCTAGGCTAGGCCTAGGCCTCAGCCATGTAAAATCCGAGGTGTTGGTTGTTGATTGGAGCATGATGGAGATATGCTTCTACTTCTTAACTCAGCATACTCCTTCTGTTGAGATATTTCGCTGATATTTTTGATATTTTTTAAGCTTATTCGCGTGAGTACGGTACTACTACTACTACATATAGAGGCTAGCCTAGTGGTACTAGGCCTAGTGTAGGTACTGTATTTACTGTTAAGTTGTAGCAGGGAGTTTATAGTTAATACCTCCATGATTGACCTACCTACATTTACATAGCCTAGGCCCTGCATTTAATTTAAGTAATTATATAATCTCGGGGTGAATTATAATAATCTTTCCACCCTTTAAGCTAAGTGCATTGTGATTGGCAGACACATAAAATATATTAAGTTTAGAAGGACAGAATTTAATTGCAAATAATTTGCACAAGTCTTTTTCTAAAGTCCAAAAAAATGTATATACTGTATTATTTCATTTCCTTTCATTTTTTTGTCCAGTAAAGAAGCAGTAAAATGCAATCTGAAAAAAATGAGGGTATAGCAGGGCCAACCAAAGTGAACTTATCACTGTAGCTGTGCAAGTGAACCCTTCCCCAAAACAAAAATATTTAAAAAAATGAATGAAGAGAAAATCACAATGACAAAAAATCAAAATAAAGATGAATCTTTCAAAGAAAGAAAAATTTGCTGTCTGAAAAAAAACTGTACCTGTATTATCTTGACTTAGAAATGATAAAAAGGACACGAAATTCAATGATCTACAGGTAATACTAGAAATTTAATTGCCTACTTTAAAAAAAAATATAATTGTTCACATGTATTTTCTTTATTTCTTTTTCAGGGTTTGGTATCTGATGCAGATAAAAGTGATATCAACGAATATTTGCAAAATTTAAAGTAAACTGATACCCCTAAATACATCTAATCCAATGTAGTCATTTTGTTCATTTCTTTAAAAAAAAGTTTAGCTTGAGGGATATATCAATACATTTGCTAGACTCTCAAGATGATACACAGAACATACATAATTAGCACTCATACTTCAGCAGCATTTCAGATTATGAATGACCTGCGAACTTCCAAAGAACTCTGCGATGTTGTTGTTTCTGTTGACAATCAAAATTTCTACGCTCACAAGGTTGTATTAGCCGGCTGCTCTCCGTACCTCCGTGCCATGTTTACGAACGGCATGCTGGAGACAGCCAAGAATGTGGTGAAAATTCAAGGCATTGACCCGGTTGCGATGGAGATTATTTTGGACTTCATGTACACAGCAACAATTGAAGTTAACGTTGAGAACGTGCAGATTGTCCTTGCGGGAGCAAGTATGCTAAATATGAGTAGCTTGCGTAACGTCTGTTCAACCTTTCTCCAATCCCAGTTAGATGCTAGTAACTGTCTTGGTGAGTGAATCAGTTGTAGATCCTCTTGTTTTAACTTGCCTCATGTTTAATTGCAGGAACGTGTAGGTATCCGTGTAATTACTGTAATCTGTATAATATTTTGCTGTTCAAGATCTGATCATTGTGATCATTTTATTATTGGTGTATATGTAGTACATCTGCAAAAATAATAGAGAAGACGAATATTTATATACACAATTTTTATTTCATTCAAAAAAATACTAGATAAGTAAAACAGGTAAACCAGCTGAAATGTTATCCTTTATGCATCTTTAAAAAAAATGTTTTATGTTTTTCCACTAAGGTATTCATTCATTTGCGGATATGTACTCTTGCTCTGAGTTGGAATATGCCTCTCGGAGTTTCATTTACCAACACTTCCTTGAGGTTATTCGAACCGAGGAGTTTTTCATCATGGGCGAGCAAGATGTGTTCAAACTTTTCAAAAGTGACCAGTTACAAGTAGAGCATGAGGAGGATGTGTATGAGGCGGCTGTTTCATGGATAAGTTATGATTTTCACAATCGACAATACAGCTGTTGTAAAGTACTACAAAACATTCGCTTTGCGCTCCTAGACAAACAGTACCTCTTAGAGAATGTCAGTAATTCGGAGCTTATACGGAACTGTCCGAATTGTGGAAAGGCTGTTAGTGATGCCGTCAGGATAAGGAATGATAACCAAGCCTTAGCTATGATAAGTAGCCGATGTCAACCTCATAGTATATATGTAATTGGGGGAAGGAACAGTGTAGATTGTCAATTAAACTCGTGTGAAAAGTATGAAGCTTCAAAAAATAGATGGATTCCTCAGGTGAGTTAACACTTTAATTTTCATTATTATATATTATACTTTCATAATATTTGATTTTTTAGGTACTCGTCAACAAAAATATACAATGTACAACAGTGACAATAAAAATAATTATAAGTCAATCGTGACGTCATTACTGCAACTCCCAATGTTATTTGCTTATTTCCTACAGTACAATAATTTTCACATAGTGTACGCTTGATATTTTTAGGTTTGTGTGCAAAAAATATACCTCTTTTTTTCGTCACCGCGAAGATATCATGCACAGAGGTGAATTCCTTTAGGGCAAGGTTAAATAGAACCCGAAGAAAGTTACTTCAAATTCAATATTAAGTATGAACAATTAACGAATTCCTTGAATCAATGGACCCTAATCAACTAAACAAACTGAATGTTTAATAGGAATGTTCTAGACCTATTTTAAAGACTCAAGGAACAAAATTTAGATGTAGGCCTATGACCAGGCAGAAGGCCGCCGAGGCCTCCTCCAAGGTTTTAGCCTACAGTAGCCTAGTTATGAAATCATCGCATGATTTTACCTGCACCGACCAAAAAGTGACTGAACTGTATTCTCTCAAATGCTTTAAGAAATATTTTCTTTGACAATCAAAATAGCATTACAAACAAATTCTTCTAACACAATATAATAGTTATTCATCGCATCAGTACTGTATTGCTGATGTGCAACGTTACTAACGTATCTCTGTGAGTTAATGTGTATTGCAGATTTAAGCACAAATCAGCATACTGCCAAATGTAAATACGCACACAGATACTGATCATATACCTATAGCAACCGATGATTGCTACAAAAGTTGATTTATCAAAACTAACATTAAAAGATGGCGATTGACTTATAAAGCAATTAGTAGAGCTGCATGCATCGTATACTAGCAGAAAATTATTATACTTAGGTTAGATTTAATGCATTCACAAATTTTTTCAAGCTTTAAATCTAAACTTCGTATAATAATTTTCTTAAAGTGTACTATATGCAGCTCTATTAATTTCTTAATACAAATTTAGAAATAGAAGACAGGTCTGGGAATCGCCTGCTAAGTTCTGTCTCCATACTTTTTGTCCATCCTGTTTTGTAACGTTTGTAGGTTGACTATTAGGGACAGTAGGCATACGTGTTATACATGTCAGAATGCATACATTACATGTGAAATTTAAAGGTAAGTAGGAGAATAGCTCATAATAGCATCATTGTGTTGAATTGCATATGGGCGTGTTTTACATCATTCCACAACGACGGGCTGAAATGAACCATAGCATTAGGGTAGCCCCCCTACCTGAAAAAAGGCTATGGACAACCTATTTTTAAGTCCTTATCCGAGAAGACCAACCCTTGGCAAGGACCAGCTTGAACCAGGGCCAATGTTGAGGCTGTAGTTAGCGACACTCTTACCTTTCGCACGGCAACTCGACTCGCATATTTTACTTGTAATTGGATGAAATGCAAATTTATTTTTGACCTAGATGTTTATATTATAAATTAAACCCACAAAAATGTACCCATGAACCAAATTTCTACAACTGATGACACATCCCACAATAGAAACTCCTGTAACCATTTGAGTGACATGACAGCCACTTTTCTAGATTTCATAAACTGCCACTCTTGGAATAAATTTTAGAGCACATCATGATGTAGTTAGATTTATATAGCGCTTTATCCCAAAACGGTCTCAAAGCGCTCGAGGTGTGGACTAGCTCTTATAGTAACTTGCTTCTCACTGTGCTAGCCGGTAAACTGGTACCAGCTACTCTTGTCTGTCCACAATAGGAGATGTATGGACTAGTACACCGGGGTAACCACCTCCTCATCTGGGTTCTTTTAAGTACGCACAAGCCAAGTTGTGTAGACTGGGCCTTTGGTTTATACTGTAGTCCTTTCCGAGAAGACTTGTTCCATCACCAGAACCATGACATGCGTGCCGTTCGAACCAGCGCCGATATTATGGCTGTAGGTGCGGCGCACCTGCCTTAACTGCTCAGCCATCCAAATTGATGATGTTGATGAAAAAATATTAGAGTAAATTTTCAAAAAAATCTAACATTTTTCTTTTTATTTTTTCTTATATTTTTTTTAGGAAAGCATGGAGATTGCTCGAACAGCAGTGGGTGCTGCAGAACTTGATGGTATGCTGTATGTGGTTGGTGGCGAATGTGCTTTCAATGGCGTACAAGATGACGATACAATGTATTTAGGTTGCGTAGAGTGCTATGACCCTGTGCTAAAACGCTGGACCAGAAAAAAGGAGCTAAATGTACAGAGATCATTTGTGGCGGCAGCTTCCATGGGTGGTTATTTGTACTGCATAGGTATGTACATTTATGCTGAAGAGCAGCTTTAGCAGGGAACCCAAGTTGGTAAAAGTCATTTCCGAGAGATTTACAGTGGCTGATCCAGGAATTTGAAGTGGGAGGCAGGGAGGGACTTTCACAGTTGTAGGGTAGGCCTACCACCTCAGCCCCACCATGGTTGGTACCTATAAATTGCAGGAAGTGACACTCTCCTTTTTGCCCATTTTTTTATAATGTGGAAAAAATTAGGACCTACCTTTGAATTCTCTACCAATCTGCAGTGGTTATGAACAAATTTAATTTTATATATAACTGCACACAGTGATACTCATTGACACTGACTTCCATGAAACAATTGATAATAAAATATTTAAAACATGCAAATATTATGAATTTGCGGGAGATGGATTATTTCCGGGAGATTCTTGCTTGTTTGCGGGAGTGCGGAAAGTCTTCCGGATTTCCCGAAGACTCCCACAATTTCCGGGAGACTTGGGACCCCTGCTTTAGTCAGCTAAACTAGTAGTACTGCATTGTGGCACTAAAGGGTGGAGATTTTTTGTATAACCTTGGCCTCTGTTTAAATTCCATCCACTGTTTACCTTGTGTTTCAGCAGGTTTTTGGTTGAAATTCTAGTTTCAATAGTGCAAAGCTGTTGGTTTCATACACACGATAAAGTATGCATCTTATGTAATGAGTAGGGTATTGTTTCAGGGTGTACAGTAACTGTCCAACTCATTTTTTGAATAGTTTTTTTATACATAGAAATCCATTCAAATTTAATCCATGAGAAATCATATTGTAATGTTAATCTAACCATACCAGCAACTTTTTATATTGTTTATACTGCTTTTGTGTATTGTTTTCATTTGAATTCGAACAATTAAGATTTACTGTATATTGCAATTATAATTCTTGTTGTTGAATAGCAATTAATATTTAATTATTAAACCTTGAATTTAATAAACATGCCAAAACTAAATTATTTCAACTATCACACTTAATTACCATTAATATAATAATAATAGTGTAGTTTTATATAGCACACATATCCATCTATTGTAAGATGCTTGATATGTGGACTAGGAACTCGATCAATGACTTTCTTCGCCACTAAGGGTCCCTTCGTGTCTGTGCTACCCGGTAACCTGGTACCAGTAACTCTCGTCGTCCACCACAGGGGCTGTCTGTTCCAGTACACAGGGGTATTCCCCCTACGCGTCTCGAAAGATGTACTGGGTTCTTTATAGTGCACACGAGCCATTGTATACACCGGGCCTACGGTAAAGTCCTTATCCGAGAAGATTTGTTCTACCACCAAAACCATAGGTGAGCGTGCCGTTCAAACCAGCGCTGATATTATGGCTACAGCTTGCGGCGCCCCTGCTAACCGCTCGGCCATCCGAATCGCCTTCAGGGGTCTTAAACTTTTAGTTAATTATATAATAATGTAGTTAATTTATAAATTATGAAATTATTTCTTTGGAAAGTGATGTGAATATTAGTGCCTGAAGTTTACTGGATCCAGAGATTTGGAATTATTTTCATTCAGTTTCTTAACCTTCTGGTTTACACAGTTATGTTTCAGTCGTAGGTGGGAGTATTTCATGGCATAAATGTGGCTGCTTCTCATATGGTAACATCTACTATACCTAGATAAAAAACATGCTTTGGTGATGCAGTAAATGCAGTTTGCTGTACATAATAATAAAATAATACCCAAATCCCCTGACTTCAATTTTACTGGATTTGATAATGAATTAATTATTTTCCCAAGTTCTCTACACTAAGTGTATCAATATGGATTCATTTTAAGTGTCATATTCAATATGAATGAATTAGTAAATAATTAATTTTAATGAATTATTATTTAACAATGAAACTAATAACCTATTCAAAATGTCAAGATGATATAGCTGTACTAATTAATATTTAGAATTAATCATCTTCCAATCATGGTTTATTTATATTCTTTTAAAGCCAACATTTCACTAAAAAAAAAAAAAAAATAATGCATATGCATAATTACTTTCATTATTATAAACCATAAAAAAATATTGGCATGTGTGCTGAACCATGGATGTGTGTGCGCTGAACCGTGGATGTGTGTGCGCTGAACCGTGGAGATCTCTAGGTCCCCGGTTCAATTCCCATCGCTGCTTCTCCTTGTGTTTCAGCTAGAGGGCTGAAATACAAGTTGCAATAGTGTATCGTCTTTCGGATGAGACGTTTAAGCTGTTGGTCCTGTGTGCATTTATGGCCCATGTGCACGTTAAAGAACGCAGTACACTCTTCGTAAAAAGGTAGGGGATTGTCTCCCAGTGTACTGTTCAATCACCACCAGAAGGACCTCACTGGAAATAAGTCTTCTTCTAGACTTTCGTGGCTATCCTTGGTGTTTACACCAAATAAATCCAATCCAATCCAAAAAATAAAAAAAAAAAAGAATAGAAATAGAGACTATTTCTCATAGAAGGTTACCATTTTCTCGACGAATTCTTCGTTACTAGGCAAATTCAGAGGTTGTAGATGGCATTTGCTGAAATCATCTCACCTTTGTGTATACTCTATACAGTCAATAAAGTGCGCCCTCTCTAATGAAACTAGTTTTTGTACTTCGCATCTTGCACACTTTGGTCAATCGAGTAGGCCTGAGATATGTTTGTTTGTCAAAATCTCGGTCAGAATCCTTTGTTTTAACAAATTTGAAATAATTCCAATGAAGTATTATATTTCACAAGTGTCAATACTAGCAATGGAAAATATCATGTGGGCCATTTTCATGTCTGATAACAGAACCTAAATGGAGGTAAGGCTAGGACTAGCCTAGCAGTGTTGATAGGTTAATGTTTTCGGCGCCTACTATATTTCTTTGCAGACCTATCGCAAAATCAAACATAAAAAATTCATCTGCTTTTTTTTGTGTGTGTGGAACACAATTTCAGTCTATTTTACATTTTTTCATGTTTGAGAACGTCTAAGTTATAAAAAATGTATAAAAATCAGATCTTTCTTAACAACCAAAATTTTGCCGGGCATAGGGCTTTAAAGTATTTGGAGTTTTACTATTTAATAAAATTTATATCTTAAATAATTCTGCGATTCCAGTATCACTATGAGCTTCCGTAGATGTAATTGATTAGAGTTGTTTTAATAGGGCGGTCACAGGAATTGAACCCATGACCCAGTGATTGGAAGGCATGCACCTTAACCACCAAGCCATTCAACCCCACTTCAATTTGTTTTTTTCATTTAGATTTTTAATTGTAAGGTAATGTAACTTATTATACAAGTTAAGCAATTCCACATGAAACTGAATTTTTTATATTTTTTTAGCTTAAATCTCTACTGAAAGATTGATAAAATAATTTGCATTTTATTTCTCCAACTGACACACAATGAGGCCAGTGATGGAAATGAACCAGAGATCCAGTGATTTCCATGGTTTGGTGCACACACACAGTGACTACATTATACTGTACCACCAGTTTACCTTAATATTCTATGATAGAGCATTTTTAGAAATACTGTAGCGGTCTCCCTATAATTATAGATGTCTTCAATTATAGGATTAAATTAAATGAACCTAAATGTACACATAGGCCTACTGATAATAGCTTGATTAAGATCTGGGTTGGATTGCCTTATCTAGGAAAGGCAGGTGAATCCATTTTACGTAGATGCTTAAACAAAGTAAAGAAACATTTTGTTAAAGAGGTAAAATTCATAACTTTATGGCTGTACAAAAATGTCTCTCATTTTATATCTACTAAAGATGAAACCCCTAAGGAATATAGGAGCTCTGTTGTTTATCATTTTAAATGTCCAGGTTGTAATAGTGATTATGTTGGTAAGACAGATAGATGCTTAATAACTAGACTCAAAGAACATTCTTCACGATCTGATAGTGTTATAAATGATCATATACAAAATTGTGAGGCATTCCAATATGTTTTAGGTTTACAAGGTATACTTGAAAAGGATAATGTAGCCTGTAATGTAAGCAATAAATTAGGTTTAATATTTTCTAATACTCAAACATTATTGACAGTTCGCAAAACTGCTCATTGTATAAAGAAGTGTTTGCTATACATAGGCTACACTTAACAATATGCTGAAAGCTTCAAAGGAGCTTTCTTTTTTTTTGTAGGTAGCTTTGATTAGTAAAGGTAGGAATTAGTTTATTCATAGCTGTGTCACCTACTAGGGGTAATGTTTTTATCGGTCAAACACTTTTGGTACTTGTGCATATAACCTTGCAAATACGGATAATTTTTCATTCCTGACGATGACATAACTAATGTCGAAATATTGAATCCCGACACGATAGCGTGCATTTCGATACTTGGAATATATATTATACTATCTTATCTGAGATTAATCAGTGGACCTTTTGGTTTTTTAATGTTGCTCTTTTGGCGTTCCATATAAAAAACACAAAAACGACTGAAGCATGCCTATGGAATGCAGAAATGTGTAAACACCATTTTGGTCAATTAAAGACGTGGCAGGGAAATTAATTATTTTCCCCACAATTAATCTGAAATATGGATTGATGTCACTTCGCGCCATCGGGAATTTGATGATCTATGTTGTTACATTTTTTCATACCAGTAGGTTTTGAATCTGAGATGTTTATTTAGGCCTTGGTTGTCTGTTATGATTTCAGGCTTTGATATAAGCATAATTATAATGTAGAAGCTGCTACAGACCTTGGGGACACTGGTCTCAAATGCCGTTTGTAATTGGAGGTAGACCTGTATATATTAATGTTCCTTGTCAAATGTCTCACTTTTCTCAGTTGCAATTCCTTCACAAGACAAATATAAACACATGATGCTCTCCATTCACGTAGATTATGTCTCATTATTAGGCTCAGTGAGGGAAGTTGAACTCAGGACCCAGGGATTGGTAAGCAAGCATCTTTAACCTCCAAGCTATTCCACGTACAAGTTCTTCTACTCCACTCTTTTTCTAATGCATAGAACATCATTGGTTTATTATGTTTTGTGTGCATTTGTTCATCAGGTGGTGAAAATGCATCAAACAGCTTTAATGTGGTGGAGCGTTATGACCCTAAGATAAATCGATGGTGCTTCCTGCAAAGTATGAAGAGGAAGAGAGCAGGCTGCGGTGTTGTCGTTTGTGATGGAAAACTGTATGTAGCAGGTATGTCTCTATGTTTTGCAACATTTTTTGTTTTTATAGTTAAAGGAAATTTTAAAAGAGGATATTTTAGTTTATTCTTTGGCTGCTATACACAAGATTTGGTCCTTCCATTATTGAAAATAGAGAAGGTGGTTGGGGTGGGGAGGTATTCCCTTGGGTTGTTTCACTGGTCCAGGGAATTGCCCTGGGTAATTGTGCCTATGGAATTGTCCATCAGGTACTTGCATTGGTAGACTTTCTTGTGCACAGGGTACATTATTCAGAAATGATAATCCTTATACACTTAATAGTTTCTCTTGTCTCAGTATTTATAATTTGCTGACTTTATTAGGTGGCTATGACAAAAACTACCACATAGACCGTGCCAGCATGGAGTGCTTTGATCCTGAGCTTCAGGAATGGGTGTTTGTAGCGGAGATGGAGAAAGCACGTTCTGGCGTGGCCTTAGTTGCAATGGACCACTACATCTATGCTCTAGGCGGCAGGCTTAGGCATACAGACCAATATTTTGACATTGCAGAACGGTAAGAATCAGTATATAAGTTTTACGTATTTAAATTCAGAATCCGGAGGAAAACAAATTTTTGATATGTTGTTTGGCAAAAAACTTGGGAACGGTGAATGAGATACAGATTTTTGAATATTTAAGAACTTTGAAAAAAGGGGCGTAACTGCCCATTTTTACACCTTTTTTCCCCAGTTGAGCCAAGTCAACATAACTAGCATAAAAAGGGTGACATTTTAAAAGCCAGAGATCTGCCTGAGACACTTATCACCGCTAGTCGGAGGGTGTATAATATTATACATGATTTTTTTTTTCTTATGATTGAAGAACGTCTCTACTCCCATTTATTTAAGAGGGCCCTTGAATGTCAGCTTACTTTCTAGGATAAGCTGAAAAGTTGAATCTGTATGAGGCATGCCATCCAAAAACCAGCATCACTCACCAAAAAATGAAAATTTAATTTTTAATATATTCATATTCTCCAAATTATAAGCTTAAAAATGATGGGTCATTTACTGGAATACACTTACTATTGCCAAAGTTATGAGTAAAGGGTTTCTTTGTGCTAAAGTATTCAATACTGCTGCCTTCTTTATGCTAATACTCAATTGAAAAAACAGATTGCTTTTGAAATTCTGCATTATACAGTTATTTGATCTACTTGCTATACAATAGCAATAATTTGAAGAGAATTATTTGTTTAGAGCGCTAAATATATTCCAACATATCTGTACTAATATATTATTATTACATAAACACGAACATTTTAGGTTTTAACTTATTTCTTTGATTACATCATATAATAGGTACAATACACAGACACACCAATGGTCCTCAATCCAACCAATGCAAGTTGCCAGGGCTTGGCCCGCTGTGGTAGTGTTTGATAACCAAATCTATGTTTTTGGAGGTTTTGACGGTACGAACCGGCTACGCAGCGTTGAGAAGTACAACCCGCACACAGACACATGGACGTTTGTGGCCAACATGAGCGCTTGTCGAGCAGGATGCGGAGCAGCTGTTGTATAACCCTTAGCAAATTGGAAGCTGATATTATTGATTATTCAAATTATGGATATTTGCTGGTCATCACATGTAGGATTCACTATATTTCATTTGAATTTAAAAACCACAACTGCACATTTATTAATAACATACATTTAAAAAATCATCCAGTAGATATAATATTTATCCTGGTCAAGTACAAATCATTAAAACGTTCCCAAAAAATTAGGATGATTAGTTTTCTTAACACTTTCAAATCACATGTGAAAAAAAAAGGGTTAAAATAATATAATTATAAGCAGTTTTTCTTTAGAGGAAGGGCCTGTTGTTGTAGGCAATTTTATTAGAGTGATCTGCTATATGATGCGATTTGTCCATTTATTGTCTGTATGCAACTTCATTCGATTGATTACATGTTTTTGTTTAATCTTCTTCATCTGAAATATTTCTTATCATTTTTATTCTTATCAATTTAATATCATTTTTTGAGTAATAATGTTGCCTAGGAGGTGAGGACTTTACAAAAGTATTGTACAAAATGTTAGGTTTTGTTTTTATTCACTCCACTGTAGATCTGTTTTAATTGTGAGATAAAGGGTTAAACCCACAATTGAATATGCTAGGTGCTTAGGTAATAGCATACAGAGCCATACCCACATGTTTTGGTTATTTATTTTAGCATGGTTAGCTTGGTTGACCAACTACAATAGATTTTGTTTTTGGGTTTTCTGTAAATGCATAGAGACCATGTATTTTATGCGCTATATAAAAAGTCCCCAACCATTACCATACCATTACATCCAAGACACGTGGTAAAGACACACAACACAAATACTACGAAAAATAATACATACCTCTATCGATGCACTAAATACAGAACGCATATCCCGACCTATGTGACTCATACCCATACCAACATACTGTACACTAACAAAACACAACACATACTCAAATACACTAATAAGGCCGGAAAAAAAAAAAATTTTGTTGGCCAAGTTTTGAGAAAATAAAAAAAATGGGTAGGTCAGTAGGAAAACTTTTTTTTTTTAACAACTAAATATGTGTTTATGCCTAAAAAGTAGAAAATACACAAATAATACAAAAATTCATATTTGCTCATAAAAAAAATATTGTTTGTTGTAAAAAAAAAAACAACCTAAAATGTTGACCCTTAATTTCGTTAAATTTCGGTCGGGCGTGGCCAACGCAATAATTTTTTTTTTTTTGGCCTAATTATACGAAAAAAAACACTTCCATACATTTATATAATTTTAGATAAATATTAGTCATTATTATTTTGCTGCAAATTTATTTACTTATGTAAGGTATTTGTTTCAAATTAATGTTAGTTCACCAAGTGGTACTGTACATAAACCTCAAAGAACATATAGAACAAGAACATGCACTTCATACAAATTTGTGAAATGTTTGAAATGAATGAACTCAGTGGAACATTGAAAATCCAAAATGGATTGTAATGGATTGGATTAGATAACCCTTGGAAGTCCGAATACTTATTTTCCGGTGGAGTATTTCTGTTTGCTATTGGGAAGTACACTTGTACTGGTATGGACATTTATAATGTGCCTTTTCCTTGCGGCTGTAAAGCGCACACTAAGTCTCAGTTGTTCAGGGAAAAACTCGGGCAGCATGTACTACAGCAAAAACACGACAATCTTCTACTCTCTTCCAAGGAATGTACTGCAATCTTTAATATCCACATGGGCCATATTGTACACAGGACCAATGTCTTAAATGTCTCATCCGAAGATGTTGTACTTTTTTTTTATACTTGCATTTCAGCCCTCCATTTGAAACACAATAAAGTGGATTGAATTGGTCCTCCAAACAATAGACCTCCACAGATCAGCGCAACACAGTGGCTACCACCTAGCCAAATGAGTTTATGCTGCTCTATGAAACAGATAACATACACATACATGCTCTAGTATCTTGCCAGATATATCAACAATCAACACATACCTAAAAAGTAATAATCCTTTCTAGACTTTTGAGGGCGCTGTTACTTTTTAAAATATTTTCACATGCAAATTATTGGAAATGTATTCTTTTTATATATGTTCTTTGATCGTATGTACAGTATGAATACATAAAATGTTAGTAAATCTTCAGAGTGTTAAAAATATTATTTGTTATTTTTTTGTTTAAAACTAATGGTGTATGACAAATGTAATACTCAATTTCAGCTTTGCCAATGAAGAGAGTCATTTATGATGCATTGATTATATATATCTACTGTTGACTATAAATTATAAATAAAGTGTTCTTTATTCGGGTGTATTGGTTCACGAATATAGATTTTTAAATAAACAATTACCTCAAATTTATTGTTGGATATAATCCTGCCTGAATTAATAATTAAGGTATAAAAATACTGTTATGTTCATCATATAAATATAAATATATAAATATAAATATAT
>NW_022699997.1:264781-292896 GCF_011630105.1 Anneissia japonica
ATATATAGGAGCATGAAACCTAATTATCCAGTGCTTAAAATAATCCGTATATTTACTACATACAGTACCTATATAAAGTGAAAATATATTGCTCACATGTTAATATTTATTTATTTATTTTAAGACCTTCCTTGGTTAATACAGGAGAGATAAGATTTATCCCATCATGCTTTTCTCAATATACTTTTGAGCATGTGCAGAATTTGCCTAAGGACAACAACATGCACAAAACGATAGAGACCTGCAGTGCATGATCAGCGAGCTTCCTACCCTGGTACATTTATAAGTCCTTGGTTTATTGGGACAAATTGATCTACTTAAATCACTAGTTCACAAATTTGGAAGTGTGCAATCTTGTCTAGTAAAAAACTGATACATGGTCATACATACACATATTTCTATATATGTATTTATCATATATGTTGATGTATGTATATTTTCAAATTAACCAGAAAAGGTTCAGAAGCCCAATTGGTAAATTGTCTACATATAGACCATATGTATACAGTACATATTGTATTATGCTCCATAGCTTGGGAGGGTTTTCTTCTACTACTTCTATGCTGCTACATGTCAAAGGCTGTTCAGCAAATAAACGAGGGCACCTAAATGATATAGTGTTGCATTGGAACCACATTCATGCTTGCGCCATTGCTGTTGAGAAGTGCCTGGTAACCTGTTAATATGCTTTAATTTTTCCATGGTGCTAGAGATTTCTGAAATTTACTCTTGTTTTCACATATCTGGTATAAAAAAAACAGGTCTCCCTCTAATTAATGATCCTCCAAAAAAAGTGCAGCCCATTATCTTTTATTTATTTATTTTTTTCTAATTGGAGACCAAAACTGCTAAAGATAACCCCACTCTTTAACAGTTGTCATTAGTTGGATAGAGACCGTATATGTTTTTGTTTTGTTAATTAAAAATTTTTTTTTTTTTATCTACACTTGTCATGTAGTTTATATAGCTATTACTAATAGGTAGACAAAACAGACAAAAAACTATTTGTTTTGTCTATAATTGACATAATAGTTATGTAGCTATAAGAATATATTTTGAGGTTCTTGTAAACTTCACTTGAACTTGAACTGAATTAAGTCTCTTTTTCTTTTATTACAGATTTGATTTTTTTTATAAGGTATTAGGAAGCAGGCAGGCTGGCCCTGTTTAGACATGCTATCTTTAGAAACAGGCAATCATTTGGAGTAAAACTGCATATTGTAATTGATGATATATGTGTACATTGTCCTAGTCAAACTTTTTCCCAACAATGGGAAATACAAAATTAAATGCATTGACCACTATTATAATTAGCTGGATTGCTCATCGGACAGTCATTGTACAGACAAGAGTGAAGCCACCGGCGCCATGTTGGGAAGCCCAAGTGACGTACCAGTTTACACAAGTTTCTTTTGGCATTTAAAAAAAGATTATTTTTAAAAATAATGATTCTTGCAATAATTTTTAATAATTCAATTTTCAGATCATCTAACAAATCAACTTGCCTGTTGATTTGTTAGATGATCTGAAAATTGAATTATTAAAATTCAATTCAATTTTCAGATCATCTAACAAATTAACTTGCCTGTTTATGCAGTTTCCAAAAGCGCGAGCGAGGTCAGGTTGTTGGTGTGCGTCGCAACGTTCAAAGGTTTGATAAATGTTAACACGTTTCTAGCCTATTAATTTGTTGAGTGGAGCTTGGTTGTTACGATTTATGTTTTTCAATCCTATAATAGCTGGATTGCTCATTGGTTGGTTTTAGTAAAGCATGTCGGTGCTCTTTACAAAAATGATATGAAATTGTTATAGTTTTAAGTTAATTTGATTGGAAAAATTAGTGTCTCGATAGCTTAAAGTGTTTGGTCTTTCCACAATTCACATTAAAATGGTAATTAAGAGGTTGCACATCATTAGGTGCCTTTATAAAATATTTAGCATTTTGGTGCATTTCTTAAGATACATGTTCAGGGCATTTCTAAAAATTTGCTGCCCTCTGCTATTCTTTGATGAAAAATAAACACTTGGTGTTTTTGGGGATTTGGTCTGTGTGCATCATTAATAATTTTTTTCTGTATATTATACATACCTCAATGCAACAAACACATTTCACTGTAATAGTAAACTCAGTATTTGAAAATAAGTCCTTTTGGGTATAGCTGGGATCATTATACCGATGACAAAGATAGAGTATCATGCAAAGATCACATTGGGCAAAAGGATAACTTCTTATTAATAATTTTTACATAATTTTCCTATGGCTGCTTCTTTTTTTTATTTTTTATTATGAGACACCAGTACATTCAGTATAAAACCGAGACAGTTTTAACTAAGCCCTTTTCTTAAAAAAACTACATTGGCTTAAAATCAAGGAACGCATATCTATGATATTACTTATAACATAATAATGCTCTCAATACATCTCTAATCTCCTCAAACAATCTACTCCTTCCTTCCTTTTGAGATCAAAACCTCATTTTCTGTCGGTATCTAAATCTTATCTCTTCTCCGTCTCATTCTGGGTTTTGTGACACATGCAAATTGTTTTCTGTTTTTTAGTTTTAAGTTACAAGCATTGTTAATTAACCTCAGTCAGTAAATACCATTGACATAGCGCCACTGAACATTGCATTCTGCTGTGGATATTGGCGCTATACAAATGCTTGATTTATTAATACTAATACTATACATTCTCAATTATCATGATCCAACACAACATATGATCATTAAATAATATTTTAGTTCCAATGACATAAAATTGGGTTGAATTTGGGAGCTGGGAAAAGTAGGCATTTATACCCTGGGATTAAGAAATGCAAAACTAATGGTGGGCCTGCAGTCAAAATGCCAAATAGGGACCTGGATACCATCTGAATGTCATGATCTTTATAAAGTCATTTTTTATTTTAATAAGTTACAATTCCCCATTCTCCATACGTATTTTAGCTACAGTATCTCATATTGTATAGCTACTGTAGTTTATTTTTTATTTTGTTTACATTCAGTTTTTACTCAAAACTCAATCAAATACAATAAAAACCATACATGTTATAGCTTTCATTTAATATTAACACCATCTGTGAAGTTGTTTTGGTTCGCTTATTACAAAGAATCAATTGTCTATGTGATCTGTCCTTATATATGCATGTACAAAACATCTTGAATAGAAGCGTATAGATATGATCTAAATGACATACATTAAATATGGCATGAAGACCTCATTTGAATATTTAAATGAGCCACCATAATATGAAAACATGAGACTGTAACTTTACATATTGAACTGTGAACTACTGGTTTTTTTTTATTACAAACATTACTGTACTTTTAAAAAGTTGATAAAAACCGTTGAGAAATTGTCAAAATGTGGGTATGCTTTATAAAATTTGATACACAGTATCAATAGTTCCAACCAGAAGATGCATTAAGCATAACAATTATAGTTGTTTACATACGTAGTGCATTTCTCCTTTTAGTTTCTGTCTTCATTGGACATTCGGAGCATTTTCAGTCAGGCAAACACCAGACTAATTCCATTCCGAATCATTCACCTGCTACCAGGCAGTCATTTATACTCCAGGGCAAGAGATAAATGCAAATAGTGTCTGGTAGTTTCAAGCAATGTGAATAATGTAAGATTTGAACTCATATCCTCTAATTGAAAGCACAGCCTTTACCACTGTGTCACATGCTTCCACGCATGAAAGTTGTATAATGGATCTTTCTGGAGTATCCATCAAACTAACCAATCAGAATAAAGCCAGGAATATGCACATCTTCCACAAACACATGTTTATATGTTTATGCTAGTTTTTAGGACCTTGGCAATACAATTCAAGGGGTAGTGCTTAAGCGAGATGGTCCATTATTTCATAACAATTTATTTTACATTCTTGTACATGCACTTCACAATATAAACCTGGTCAAATGCAAACTCCAATCTCTTAATCCTCCAAACGCCATGATTTTCTCCTTACAATTAAAATAAAATCTTCTGTCTATATACGATTTATTTCTAAATCTTATAAGTAGTGAGTCATTGACATTTGGGGTCGTATAAATCAAACAATAAGGTTAATTCAGTAAATGATAATTGTATAATAATATATTAAAACAATGTGTAAAAAAGTGTATTGCATAAAAAATAAGACTAATTTAATTTCATTTGGAAAATAGAATAATATGTAATATTAAAAATGTATCCTCATATATTAAATCTCAATATTTTTATATTTTTTGTATCAACATTAATTTTTAACACATACTGTACATAATAACTTCAATATTTTTGTGAAATATTTATGTTTATATTCAATTGGAAAAGTCCTGGTAGGAAAGTATCCATGATTTAGTTCACTATCTGTCTTACATTTGTATCCCATCATATATTTGTGTGACTGGTAATACATTTTAACTGCCAACAAAAAAAAAAATATAAGAAAAAAAAAAAACTATTTATTCCTTGAAGGAATATATTTATGTTTATATTTAATTTGAAAAGTCCAGGTAGAAAAGTATCCATGATTTAGTTGACTATTGTGATTGTCTGTCTTACATTTGTATCTCTCTCATCATTTCCTTATTGTCATAATTTGTGTAACTGTTAATACATTTTAATCTGTCAAAAAAATATATGAAAAAAAATACTGTTTATTCCTTGAAGGAAGATTCACCTGGTCACATGTTTTTTAAACAAATATTTGGCTTTAAGTAATACAATTTTAAATTTTTGTAATCAATTCTGTGGTCAGTTATTAAGTCCAGCAGGAAACCAAACGTATTAAAAAAACAGTTTCCAGTTCATAAATTTACCTTCAAGATAGCCGAGTATCATGATTGTTATTGGAATTCATCAGTATGTTATTCTCTTCTTGTACAAATTGTAAGCACCAATCCCCTGTCACCTGAACTTGCATAAGAAATCCATTTCATGAAGTCAACATCTTCTAAGCAATAATGCATTGCCGTCATAATGTTTCTTGGATGCTCATTAAAGTTGCAGTGAGGTGTACAAGAAGCCATACAACTGAAATGCTATATGAGTTTCCATGCCTAGAGGCCATTCAAAAGTCATTAGTCTGCACATTGATAAATAAAATACCTGCAGCATACCTCATAGCATAAAAACACATAATGAATGCTACCTTTCATATCAGAATTACAATATTTATATAAGAAAAAAAAATCCATGATTGAGATCAAACATAAATATTCATAACATGATTTATTGGCTGTTTCCAAGTCGGAATCTTAACTAATGACCAAAGGGCTTAAGTGATAATTAATTGTTGAATTTAGAAAAATAAAGAAAATACTAATACAGTTGGAAAGTTTGTTCCTAATTGTCCATAGTATGTAACAGAAATTTGAGGACAATAAGGTAAAGATAACACATTAATGTTTTTTTTTTTAAATTAGAAAGTAAAAGTAGCGAATTGCAAAAAGAAAGCGGAACAGAATTCCACTGATAGTAATGGTTTGCCTGGGCGAAGTGTAGTCCTTTATGTGATCATTCCAAGTCTTTCATAACAATCATTACATAAATGTTTTCTGGGATAGTGAACTATACCATTTTACAGGTGAGCTACTAGGTACTGAAGATACTGCAAGCCTTCACCAATTTGTTGAACTTTGAACTCATGAAGGCTTAAAGTAAACTTCAACAGACAATAAATACAGTGTATAATGTTTATAACCTGAATTATGGTTGTTTTTGTATGGTAATATAATATTATTTATTTCATAAATTTATTTAAATTTTTTATAACTCCATGCTTATGCTCCGCACATTTTGAAACAATCATTGCCATGGTTACTGTTTGGATCATCAAAAGAATGTCTCAATAACTCTTAAATGAGAGTCAATGCATTAATTTTCAATTCTATCAAGTTATCATTGCTAACAAGAAAGATAGTTCTCATCATAAATCACAATATAAATATTTACATGTTGCTATAAATATTTATAAGCTGATATAAATATTCACAGATTGCAATTAATATCCATAAGCTGAAATAAATATTCACATTTGATATGATATTCATAATCCATTACACATATTTACATGTTCAAATTACTGTTATATTGCTAGTAATATTTATTTAGCTTCCGTAATATTGAAAAGCAAATATGATACCTATCAACATAGTGTTCCGTTTATGATATTGTTCAAAGCTATAAATGCAAGATTCTGAATTGTTAATATTAAATCTTATTACAATTACTCACTGTATTGAATCAAATTTTTTGATGTTAAATTCCAATTACCTAGCATGACCATCTAGTAATGATGGGAGTATATGGGGACAAACTCCATCAGAACCTCAAACTAGAAGCTGTTTTTGATTAAATACATCGTACATGTATATGGACTTAGAAATGCTAATTCTTGTATAACTGTATACAACTTCCTTGTGAGACCAATACTGAGGTGCTGGGAACTCTCTCATCTTTAGAAATAAAGTAAAGTGTCCCCACTCCCCCTTCATCCCAAGAGAGTGAGGCAGTGAACATTCTATCCCATGAGAATATAGGGCTACATTGTCTCTTCATGTTATCTCTGAAGAGTGCGTTTACACCAAGGAAGGGGTAGGAGTGTACCCTATGGAAATGGGAGGGGTGTTCATAAATGCCTTTTTTTATCCCTCTATCATAATGACTGAGGAGTGTCCCCTAGCACTTCCATCTTCCCCAAGAATATGAGGTAATGGGGGAAGTCCATATTAATAACTTCTAAGTTCTACCTTTCAATGGCTCTGAGTATAATTAAAAATAAAGCATAGAGCAAAGGTTATGAGTCTTTTGATGGGGTGTACGAGGAGTGTGGTGAAATGGCGTGTCTGTGTGTGGGATATGTCTAGAATATTGTAGACCAATCAACATATGCTCATATTTAGAGTAGTACTATTAGACTTTTACTCTATATTCATGATATTACAGGCAATACATATTTCAATATTTCATCATATCAATTTTATATACAAGATTCATTAGATCTAAAGAAACTTTTAATTAAGCTTTATTCATATACATGACATGTATTGAACAATTAACGTGCATTCCAATTTAACACTTAATCTTCAAAAGAAATGATGTATACCCTGTATTGAATTCTGTTGTTGATGATGCTGTTGCTGTTGTTGCTGATACTGTTGTTGGCTTTGTTGCTGCTGTTGTTGTGGTTGTTGTTGTTGTTGTTGCTGTTTCTTAGCTTGAAGAAACTTCTGTAGTCTACGTCGTCTCTTGTTGGCCTTGATATACTGGTGAAGCTTGAATCCCCCATAGACTGGTAGGGCTATTGCACTGCATGTCAGTACTAGGCCACCGGCACCTACTACAAGTCCTAGACAAACAGGAGCTGCAAGAATCTGGCACCCTATAAAAAAAGTCAAAGGAATGTTACAAACAAGTGTAAAAGATCAGATGCATAATAAAAAAATTAAATAAATATATATATAATATAATATAATAATAAACAAATATAAAAACAATACATTTCACTATACATACAGTATGGTACACATAAATCTCTACAAATGAAAGTCTCTTATGAGGCCCAGAGAGCCTTTTAGTAGTAAGGAAAAATCATCTTTATTTGGCAGGATTTAACCATGTCCACCTACAACTCTAAGGCGAGACATTTTTCATACCTTGTTTCGCGAACTTATTTTTTTAAAGACCGTTAGAGAAGGGCGGAAATAAATATAAAAATAAAATTTTGTTTCTTATTTAGCATATATTTTTGCCAGAAACATCCAGATGGAGGAAAATAATAAAAATACAATTTTTTTGGTGAATGTAAACAACGTTAATGGAATGGGTAAATGCCTTGAATTTATATAATTAGGAAGAAATATACATATTTTTTTCTAGATTACACAACAGCATTGGGAGTAAATAAAAAATAAAGAAAATCTTTTTCAAAAATTTTTTTTTCGTGGCGACAGGTATGCTAATTGGCAAAAATAAAATTGCATTTTTATTTGAAATCATCGTTATAAGTGGGCGACAGGTTCTGCTAAGCCAGGTACAGTATAAATAAGTTTTGCCTACTACCATGATTAAAACAGCTACATATAATGTACTGTCGTGTGTTGGCAATTGATTATTTTTTATATGTATACTGTATCAGTATACGCATGCGTTTTTAATTGATACATTGCCTATGAAGGTTAAACAAACATTTGTCTTTATCTGACATTTGTACTGTTCATGTTATTACCATGGATACTGTGTGTTTAATGTACAGTGGATGCACCATGAATAATGATTAATACTTCAATACAACTTTAAGAGACTTGCACAAATATTATTGAGACAGTTTCCTTACACCGTTCTCTTAAAGAAGTGTAATGTGTAAACAAAATATTGTGTCCCAATAAATGTTTATCCAGTCTCTAATATTACATTTTTTTAAAACAAATTATATTTTTTAAAGATCTGCAGAAAAAGTCGGGGGAAAAAATCATATTCATATTTAGCAAAATAGTTCTAACAAAAACATGAAGGAGTGTGCTGGAGGTAAATGAGGGCACCCTTTGGTCTTCACTCGAGCTTACATTGAATTTGTCACTAAAAAGATTGCTTTATATTTATTTATTTTTACTGTGAGGGAAATATTCATATTTTTATCGTGATATTATAATGGCGGCAGATGCGAAAAAAATGAAAGCAAGCATGTTTTTTTCTAAAATTTTTCACAAGAGCAGGTGTGAACACAACAAAAATAAAAGCTTATTTTGATTTGAAATAATCGTTATCGGTGTGAGGCAGGTTCAGAAAACAAAACATAAAAAAGCCTTGCCTGAAGTGATATCTGTTTCTCCTAATTATTCTACAAGACTAGTACATCGAAAGTACTCATGTTTTTATCATGTAAAATAGATGTAGTTGATAATTTTCATGTTCCAAATTGGAACTATCTACTGAAATCATAGAATTGATAATGTTAGCTAAATTTAAACCTTAGTTGCTTTTTGTGTATCTTGGGACTGACAAAGGTTTGATACTGTAGGCCTACTCTAATTTATTCTATTCAATGTTGTTTTCTGTTCAATGTGTACTGTTATTTGCCAGTTTACTTGCATTAGAAAATGTCTAAAAAGTGCTAGACACCATAGATTTCAATAACAATTATTCCATCAAATCAAATCAATCAATCAATACAACAATGTAACAAATCAATCATCAATCAATTGAGTATAACAATATATAGAAAAATTAATAATCAATAGTAAAAATATAGTTCAAATAAACGGAAATGGATAATCAGATCAATCTATCAATAATAGTAACTCAATATAGTTTCATGTTATACGAAAATAGACAAATGAATTTGAATTTGATTCGGTTTATTTCTAGAAAATAAGGAAAACTTGTCCCAAGATAACCCTAAAAAAAGTAAAAAAAATGGAAATAATAGTGAAAGACAATAATAATAATAATAATAATAATAATGATAATAATAATAATAATAATAATAATAATAATAATAATTTAGTGTGGATTGGATTGGATTTATTCGGTGTAAACACCAAGGATAGCCCATGAAAGTCTAGAAGACTTATTTCCAGTGGGGTCCCTCTGGTGGTGATTGGGTAGTACACTGGGAGACAATCCCCTATTCTTTTCCAAAGAGTGTAATGTGTTCTTTAACGTGCACATGGGCCATAAATGCACACAAGACCAACGGCTTAAACGTCTCATCCGAAAGACGGTGCGCTATTACAACTTGTATTTCAGCCCTCTAGCTGAAACACAAGGAGAGGCAGCGATGGGAATTGAACCCGGGGACCTAGAGATCTCCGTGGTTCAGCGCACACACAGTGGCTACCACAAAATTCAAATATCATTGGGATTATACTTTTTTTAGGTTGCTTCAAAATAATACTAAAATAATTAGTTATACTGTAGTTGTATTAATAAAAAGTTTATTTGCAATAAACCAGCTACTAACTGTATTCAATTAATGGTTAATAATTCTAGTAGGTCATCAGCAAAGGAAATGAAATTTAATTTAGCACTAGTGTAAGAAAGATTGTTAACATAGATTAAAAAAAGTAAAGGGACTAAGGTAGACCCCTGAAGGACTCCATGTGTTAAACAGGTTAATGGGGATGTATAGAACACAGATATTTCCACTCCAATTATAGGTGGTGGCTTCAATAGTTTTGCTTAAGGTACACATTTGTCATGCCACTAGAAGACAGGGAAGTATCATCAAGAAAGTATTATCATAGATGCCTGGCACACTGAGGTTCAGCAATATCCTGGACATAGCAAATACCATCAACACAAAGTCATTAAAAGTATTCCAATACAGAGGCAAAGAAAAGCCTCTAAGGAATGGTGATATGACAAGAAATAAAGCTGACGATAATATTGCTGAATGTCAAACAGCTAATAGCTAAGGTTTTTAAGACTGTGGGGATATATTTAATCAAAAACAGATATCATTAAATTAGAATGTAATCACAGAAAAAAAAAAATAAGGACATGCACCTCTTTGAATGCCAGGTAAATACTGGAGACTTGGTTTATGGTGTTGTTTTATAGAAGAAATTTTTGCTGCAAAGCAGCCAATTCATATTCTTGACAGCAATTTGACCTCTGAAAGGTCATTGTTTGTCAAAAATCAATCGCCTGAGACAACTGAAAAGCGGAGTTTCCTTCTTTCGTTCTGCCGGGTAAAATCAATTACTTTAGGTGACGTTTGTAGACTAACCTACTCGTACCAACGTCGGCATGTCGCGGCGCTGGATTACTATTCAGCGTTTTTACTATATTTCTAGGTTCCTATTTCTACGTTTAATCGGCTCATGTCTCAGCCACAATATTTTGAGGACACTATTATTTACGAACCCAGTTAAACTTATTTACTAGCCTATTTCAACGTGCTAATTATTACATTTAGGCGACGCTTGTTGTAGACTGGCATAGTGTTTGCGGAAATAAATACCATATTATACACATGCGCAGATCGATTCGCCAGCAGCGAGTCATCGCCAGCAGCAGCGAGCCATCGCCAGCAGCAGCGAGCCATCGCCAGCAGAGAGATGTCACTGCAGCAAAACACTATTGTACCAACGCTGTTCTAATAATATATTCATATTATTTGTTATATTTTTATTATTCATTATTTTCACTTGACTCGCATAAATAATTTTGTTCGAAGAACATTTTATGCAGTTGTACTTCGCAGCACTTCACTTGCAAGTTGCAATTTCTAGTTTATGACTATACTTGTTCAATGTTAACACAGACAGGTAGTGCAGTGTAAAATCTATACTGTAGACTAAGACTGTACAGTTAAAGAGCTCTTTTAAATACCTTTTTTTGAATTTTGGATTTGAAGGAGGGACATAATTAGTGGATCTACACCTGGACGGGTCCAGAGATGTCCGAAAGGCGGCCAAAATAGGCTGATCAAGATAACACCACCCTTGGGGTCTGAGGGAATTCCCCGCTAAATTTGTGTTTTAACCTCCCCGCTAAATTTTAAAATAACCTCAATTTTTTCGTTTTCTTTTTTTTTTAACTTTGACAAGTGGGTTGGAAGCTGTCTCTTATACACATTGATCTATATGTAAAAAAGAAGTAACTACATGGACCAGCTGGGAAAGTGGATGTTTTCCTCAATTAACATCTCAACTAGATTTGATTGACAGATAAACCGACTAATCAGCGAGCGTCATTTAGTCATTTTTTCCCCTTTTTCTTGGACATTTTAATTTCCTTAGACAGCCGGTTGTCAATGCGAAACATACGTGAGCCTAGGCCGAGATACTCTTCGGTTATAGCATAGATACCCAGATTTACACGAGCAGTGCGCATCAGTGACTTGGCCTTTGCCGCCAACGAGAAATACAGAGGTTTTTACAACAATTTCCCCGCCTGTTCCATGAAATAGATTAACACTATGAATATGATTCATTTGCATACCGCCTACCATGAATTCTCTTAAGAAGGTTGATAGCAAAGAAAATGTTCGCCAACTCGGTAAATCTAGCCGCCATTGTCTAAGGTTTTTGTGACTTTGTGGGTGGGGCTTCCTTGTCCTTGTCGACATGTCAATTGTGCTCTCACAAGATTTTAACCCAGGACCCTGTGATCGGAAGGCAATGCAAACAAGCTACAGATCCACTACAACCATGGAGGTATAAAATGCTACTTATCTCCTTATTGGACATATTTCAAACTTAATTTATCAGCAAAGGGTCTAAAAATCCTGTCAATTAAATTTATGGAAGTGCTGAGTACAACTTTAAATTAAATTTAAACCCCCTCAAAAATGTTTTTCATAGTTCAGAAAAGGCAAAAATTTTATTTATCTGCTTTTGTTAAGGAAATTTGATTTTACTGAAATATATTTTTTTTATTGAAATATATTTTGAAGTACAATACTGTACAGAACTGTACATTTGTTTTTCATATTTCCGTTCTTGCTGGTAGGCCTACTATTCAAGTAGCATGAAAACGTGTGTGTTTTAATTCCATGGGCCAGTGACTTAAAGAAATAAAAGAGGACTTTGTCTCCAAATAATAATAAAAAGGGGAATTAGTCTTCCCCCTCCTCCTTTTACCTCCAAAAGATTGACATTAAACGCACCAATTGATATGCTAAGCTGAGACACCTACAAATACTCGCTGATTATTCAGATGAATATCTAAGAGATTGTGGGTGCAGGTAAAGGGGGGGGGGGAAAAAAAGGCATCTTAAAAATTCAAAAGCAAGAGGCATAAATAAACATGTGTACATGGCCTTTTTTTTTAAAGTGCAATATGTGAATTTTGACAAAATGTTAATTGTACAGATGGTTGCTAATTTATTTTTCCACATTACACAAGCTCAATCCATCTGATACATTTATAGTAATCATCTACAGTACTGCTCGCAAGAGATGTCTAATAATTTATACATTAGACACATTAAAGGGCAAGACCCACCAATTTAAGACAATCTACTTGATGCTGAGTGCAGTTACTGAAGCCAGGTAATTCGCTGGTTTACCATCACATGTACTGTAATGACGATCTTGTTTTTGATGACATTTTGAACTAGATTTTTTAAAAACATAATGATGGTATTAAACCGGTTAATGCTGATTATTAGGATGATTAATAATGCTAAAGATGAAGATGGCGATGACAATTATTATGATATTATTATCGTTATCATGATTTTATTATTATTATTATTATTATTATTATTATTACTATTATTATTATCTTCATCATCTCCAGAGCTGCAGGAAGCAAATAAATTATTGAGATTATTTGTAAAATAAGAAATTAAATTATAAAGAAACTTAATAATATTAATTAACATTAACTAATGTAAAGTAAAATATTGCATAGTCTATTTCGACTGATGCTGACCTTTAACTTATTATAATAATTATTATTAGGCTTATTATTATTGTTATATTACTATAATAATAATTATTATTATTATTATCATTTATTATTATTTCCTATGAATGTAATGTTTTTTTTATATATATATATTGTACTCTTGTAAAGGGGGTTAAACATAAGAGAAATTTTGTATTTGTATTTGATATTTGGCAATGAATGCATGAATAAAAAGTGAATGAATAAATAATTTTGATAATAATGATGATGATGATTATCATCATCATGATTACAGTGTTTCTTTAAGTTATTTATTAATTTGCATTATGTACTGTTCTTTGTATACAGTACATTTTTTTTGTTACTGTATATGTCGGTTTTTTAATAAAGTGGAAGAATGAGAAAAAAAAAATGATTACAGTATGACGATGATGCTAATTTATTTACTTAACGCAAAAAATTAAAAAGTGATTTCCATTGGGGCCCTGCATTTTATAATGTAATATACCATCAATAGCATAATGGCAATAATGATGACAGCAATAATTGATGATTATGATGATGATTGATTGATAATGACAGTGATTTCAAATCAATCAACTTTTTTTAGGAATTTCAAATATTAAAGATTAATAACACTTTAAGGTCAGTGATAATAAAATCTTAAGTAGTTTCAAAGCGCTACTTCTTCCTTTCTTACTGTTTTATGTATTAGACTACGGCTCATCATATTATTCAACTTTAAGGTCAATTTTTACAAATATACCAAATTAAAAACAAATCTACCAATTACTATTAGTTGAGGTTGAAATGTTCCATGAAGCTATGTAAAATTCCTAGCTACTCTTCTAAAAATTACCCTATTTATTTAAATAAATGCCTCGGGGCATATATTGATGTTATCTTGGTTTTTGAGGAAGCGTTTATTCCAAAGAGGCTCTAGAGGGGGAATATATTTGAGAGGGGAAAGTTTATTCAAAGCGGGGTGTTTATTTGAATGAATACGGTACAGGCCTAAAAAAAATAATGTTATCCTAAAGCTCTATCCACACTATCCAATTTTCTTTGACAAAAAAATGTGACATGCCCATATATAGTAACACTATGCCTATATATGGTCATGGTGTGATGTCATCAAGCCCATATATGGGCATATCACACTTTTTTGTCACACAAAATTTGATAGTGTAGACAAAGCTTTACACTAATATAGCGAAACATCAGTAGTACATTTAGTGGTTTGGAGCAAGCAAAAATATTAAATTTAATTATCATTAAATTGTGATGTGTTGTGATTGCCAGTGAGGGTGATAAACTAATACCGGTAATTTTTTTTTATTAGGCCTTCATTGTTTATTGTGCTCTATATTATCTGTTTATTGACACCATCCATACTTTATGAATCATACTGATTATGTCCTTATCTAACAACTTACATTATTTATCTACAATTCAAACAAGTCCTGCAACCTTTGACAAAAGGCTGAGTGGACATTACAGAGGCTTTACGACTCTGAAGCTATAAAGCAACATTGTAAGTGAAAGGTTTCCATATAAAATCCATCACAACTCACATACAATTAAATACTGGTTGCAATGCATAATGCGTAAACATACGTAAACATGTATATTTCTGGACATTTTCCTGGTTCTCTTCTGAAAAACTCCAATTGAAAGAATTTGACTGATGGGTTTCCATTTACAAAATCAAGTGTGTTCATGTCTTGAAGTAATAAGTACCACTTTTGTCATTGGGCAAGGCAATTAATCTACATTGTCACCTCTTTCCCCACATTATGAGTATATTTGGTAATTATTTAATAAGGAATTTGTTTTCTTTTTATAATTTTCAGATAAATAATATTTACTTATTGTACAAAGTAAAATAATTCAATACAACAAAAACATTTTAAAGCTGATTTGATTACAGGGCAGTACAGTATCATATTATTTGAAGTGTTGCAGGGTACAAGCATTCTATGTAGTGTTTCCCCCCCCCCCCCCAATTCACGACCACCTTTGGTACTTGAACATTTGGGGTATAGGCTTCTGGTTTTGAAAAAGTGGTCTTGAATTAGAGGTGTCTCAGAATTATAGGATCACTGGTGAGGGAACTGTAATTAATTTAATCATATAGTTATACTGATACTTACATTGGCTGTTGTAGTAGATACAGTTACTGTTGTGCCTTTGTGCTTGGCAACAGTACTATTGTCAAGTTTGATCTCATTGATTGGCTGATATTAATGCTTTGTAATTGAATAATAGAAACCTTACCCAGTTTGGTTTACACAAAAAAAAAATTGCTTAATTGATCATAAATTTTCATCTGTTTTCATGGATCACATATTTTGGAAATTGTTTGTTAACACAACAACACTGTCTACAGTTAATCAAATAATCTTAGCGTACATTGCTCTGCATAACCAGACGACTAAAATTTAATCATTTTTTTCACAGTCCATATGATTCAAAACTGAAACCAACAGCTTCTAGCTAATATTTAACATAGTAATAATTACTGTGTACAACCAAAGAAAAAATTTAAATTACAAGAGGAGTGCTTTAATTCTATTCAAAATTCCACCCACTCTGGATTACGAAATTGAAAACCCATCTGAATCATTCCGTCTATCCTAACCCAAGTTAACCACTTTACATTTACATTGGTATACTTTCTGCACCTTTGTTTATGCACTTTAAATAAGTGCACTGAAAATAATTTTAAATATAATCTTATGATGGTTTAATCATTTCCTCCAGTGTGTAGATAAGCAATGCTACCAATTGCGAAGTCAATCGGTATCTTTTAATGTTATTGAAAATACTCTGGGTGAAACCACTGTATACTGCATACACTAGCGTATAGGGCGACCCATGTAAAAGAAGACCAAAGAGTTTCGCAAGATTTTTGGACGATTTTTGTACTGTATGTCAGGTGTAGATGATCCCCTGTTTCATGGTCGGAATTCCTAATTTTTTCTACTTTTTGTGGTCCTGATACTGCATCCAACTGGCTAAAAACGGAGCCAAACGCAAGGCTAATCTCTCAAATAATACCATTTTATGAGATTTTTAATTAATGTTCATCAAAATCATATTTCCTCGTATATAAAATTACATTCATTTACACTAACATTTAGTAGCTTCAACACAGTAGTAAATTCGCCTGTTACGGAGGATCCACACATTAAAGACGAATATGATTTTAAAAATCTAAAATTTGTAGGTTGTGCGTATACAGTTAGACGACCCCCTGTTTTTCGATCATAAATTGCTATTTTAAGCCTTGACTTATATGCGAGTAATAATAATAATAATTCTGGATTTATATAGCACCTCACGTTGACACAACCTCGAGGCGCTGGAACATGCGATGGACTAGTGTCCCGTCCAGGGGGAGTACAACTCTCATCCGCTTCACACTACGGAAACTGGGGATAAGCTCCAGCCCATTGAGCCCCTAGTGGCTTGGAAAGGATTTAGTATGCGAGTATATACGGTATATTTAATAAAACTGCTATGTAGTCAGTCCGAAGTTGCTTCTTGATTAGTAGTACACAGCAGCTGTGCGCATTGTACATTGGCTGTATGTATGGCAAGTGCGGCTGTAGTATGCACTAACACTATACAAGCTTTTGGATAAGCAGTCACCTTTTTTTGGTTGGTGCAGACGGGTAAAATTGTGATGATTTTATCTAATGTAGGCCTCGCCCTTGGCCTCTTACTTTCTTCGGGTCTTATCAAAATTTACCTTTTGCCATGAATTTAATGTTTTAAATTCTCATGTCAAGAAATGACAATTGCACATACTGTATACATGCCTTGTCTTTCTGCAGGTGCTAGGTGTAAAAAGTACTAGTCTAGAATATTCCTTACTGTGCACGATACATACAGTAATTTGTTAGACATTTTGCACATGAACTGCAAAAAGGTCAAGCAAACCATGCACTAGTGAAAATTAGTCGACAGTTTGGAATAGGGAGATAACGTTGGTGTCTTTCACTGATTGAGAATTGTCACATACCTAGTACTGCACCTCGAACAGCACGTCTCTCCATGGGATCATGAGGCTTGAAGCGATACTTGCAGCCGAACACACTGTAACGTGAGTAATGATCACCAAAGAACTTCATGCCTCGGAAACGTTCCCCACATTGGTAACAGAACTCAGTTTTGCAATGCGAACATGTCATGTGATCACAGCCTGTCACTCTCTGAATTAGCACCTAGATATATACAAATCAATTAGTATACTCACTGTATGCAATTATAAATAGTTAAAAATTAGGACCAAAGTGTGAATGAATGCTAATATATTGAGTATCTTAGTGGGGTAGGGGATAATTCTCTTGAACTGGAAAATGACATACCTGTAATTGCTTCACCTTTGCACTAAAAATAGCTGAATTAATAATGATACTGTATAGCCTAATACTGTACATGCAAAAAATTGTGATTGGAAAGATAATCAAGTTAATTAGTAATAATTTTCTTCAATGTAATTTTAAATAGCGTATTACCATAATCTTTCAAAAGAGATTCCAAAAAATGATTCCGTATTTTGAAAGTAAAACTGCATAGAATACAGTAGTATGAGCATTTTGATAAATACCTTGCACTTAGGGCACCTGTGGGCATTTTGTTGTCCAAAGCTCCATTCTTTGGCCCATTGCTTCAGCATCCGATCTCCTCTTCTCCATTCTTTACATGTTAATTCCTTATGCCATGGGGCGTGGCAAGGGAAACACCATTCAAGATTACACTCTTCACAAGTAACTGCTGAAAAACTATCTGGTGAATTCTTAGCACCATCTGTCTTTAAGGAAGTCAAATGATTACATCGTGGGCAAGTTTTAGTGTTTGGATCAGAGTTTGCCTCGAGCAAGAAACGGTAAAACTTGTCTCTAAACTCCGGCTCAAGGAAGTATGATATTTCTTCACGGCACACAAAAGCCTTGCAGGCAGAATCTGGGCAAGATATTTTCACAATGCGCTGTTTCACTTGAGTGGTAAAGTATTCTTTCAAACACTGATCACAAACTGGTAAACCACAGCACACACGGACATGTAGTGATTCTACACAAAAGCACACTTGGCAGCTGGATATCTCAGCATGGCCTCGCCGGAACAATGGGGGTGGTGTACTTGATTGCAAGTCAGGATTTTGCCCAGCAGCCCCACCAACAATAAGAGTCATATACGTATCAATGTCATTGAAGATATCTGCATTAATGGAACCGTCTGATAGTAGTTGCTCGCGGCTCTGCCCTGCTTCGATCCCCACCTCCAGAATGCTGAACACATCACTATCATGTTCATTGTGTTCGTGAATGTCATCCTCTTCCTCAGACTCTGAATCCACATAATGAAGACCGTCCCCCTCACTGTGATCCAACTGGGTCATAACAACGGGGCCATACGCAACATTTTCCAGCTGTGGAATATATTCTTGGAAATCGCTATGCCCTTCAGATGTCCATTGGGAAAAGTATTCTCGGGTATCAGACGAGCGCCGTTCATAATACCGACTATATGGAGGGGGTCCACTTGATTGAATATTCCGTTTGTTATTGCACATTATAGCTTGATTTGTTGCTGATTTCTGATCAGATAACTTGAATAAATTAAAATCCACATTCATTAAGCTATCGGCATCAAAATCTTTCTTTCTCAAGTTTTCTTCACATGTTGAATCACTATCTTTCTTCCGGGTTTGAAAACGGGAAGAATTTTCAGAATTAGCAATGTTGGTGCTCCAAACATTTTCATAATCACGAGGAAAGCTGAAGGCTCTTCTAACACTAGCAACACCTGGTAGATACACTGGACGGTTCTGGAAGGACTGGTTACTAAGGGGCTTATGACTAATGTCCAAATGATACTCATGCACTCCACAGTTTTTACATGTTGGCAATTTTGATTGGAATTCTTCAACCTCAGGGTCTGGTGTTTGAGTAGATATTGATGCAAAGGTTTTCTTCATGTTGTTCAAATCTAAAAATTCAATAAAAAAAAAAGGATCTAGTGTATGTGTATTACTTCATGGTAAAGTGTATTCAATGGTGGATTCAAGATATTTTTGCAGGAGTGACTAGAACATGGATTAATTTGGATTTCTAAAATTATTTAAAGTCTTAAATTTTAAAACATGACATTTATAAACCAATTTATTTATGGTTAGGGCACATAGAAAAAATTATTAGATTACCACTCTTTTTTTTTTTATGAGGGAGGGCAGTTTGTTTGTTTTTTTGTTTTTTTTAATCGGAACAATAGATTATTTTGCTTTTGTTTTTATCGATGAGGGAGGGACTGTTTATATTTGGCTAGTAATAGTAAATATTGTATAAAAACTGGTTTAATTTCATAGTTTTTTAAAGAAAATGTATTTGAAGTCACAAAATTGCATTGCTATTTTTATGGTGTTAAAATATAATTGATGCAGGAAAAATATTTTTTTTTTATTCCCACATCAATATTTCCCGAATTTTTGATGAGGGCGGGAGTGATAATGTAATGAATAATAAATAAGTAGTCAATGAGTAGTCGACATCGCAATTGTCACCCGTTGGGATTGGGTGCTACAATCTTTAATACTCCCGATTACCACGGAATCCGATCGCAACAAATCTCAACAAATTCAACAGGCACTGTTTCAAGTTTGGCTGAGGTCAGTCAACATACTGTTGTTAGCATAACTACTGGAGGCCCTAGATAAATGTAAAGTTTTTTCTTGTTGGTCTGAATGCGCTTGTTGATTGTGATCAGGACTAATCAATCAGTTTTGGATTACCACCGATTATATTGCAACCGATCGCAATTGAGTGTACTCTGAATAGGGTATTAGACACTGCAAGTGGCCTTGCCTAGGCTAGGCCCTATGTCTATATAGGCCTAGGAACATAGGGTGGAAGGCCTAGGCCTACCAAGCCTACAGTAGGTAGGCCTAACTATCTATACTAAAAAATAATAATTTACCTACCTACAGTATAGGCCTACAGTTTTACAGACATAATATGTTATACATAATCTCACCTTTATACATATCCTATGACCAGAAACGATAGTCTACCGTTGCACATGCTACACTGTCGATATAAATTGATTTGTGTCCTTTCAAAGGCCATTTTCATATCGGTCTACCAAGCTAGGCCCCGACTCAGCTTAACTAGTTTACTGTTCGTAGCGATAAGAAGGCCGGATCGATCTATATGCTATATTTCACCGAGTCACGAGTCTACAATCTGTTGACACACCAACTCCCAGCTCGATCCCAGCTCACAACGTACCTCTCTCGCTCCTCTCTCACTCCTTTTCAAGGGACCAGAAGAGGGCGCTAAATTATCAACAAAACCACATGTTTGTTTCTCCTTGTGCACAACAACAAGTCAAAACTCAGACTTTGCAATTAACTTTCTTCATCAAAGTCCAGGACGTTGAGTACATACAGCACATATTTTATAATATTAATACTTTGTTAAATAATCAGTAAACAAAATGGGCCTGTGGCGCAACCTAGCATTGCCTAGCCATCGAGTTATAATAGGCCTAAATATGGCCTAGGCTAGGCCAGGTGTACGCTAGCTTTCCTCTTTTGTGTAGTCCTAGCTACAGTAGGTAGGGCCTAGGTGCCTAGGCATAGAGTCTAGCTTACCTGTAGCTAGGCTCCGGCAATAGGAAGTTTAGACAGGACCGTTTCGGCCGCAATATCTCAGAATGGGTAATTGGCCATCACTTCCGCCCAATAATGTGTTTTGCGGCTTGTGTTCAACGTGTGTTCAATTTTGTTTTGAATTATAATTTTATTCAAAATTTCGCGACCCTTATTCTCTTAAATTTCTACCCTAGTTTTTGTGTGGTGGATATATTCCCGCACAGGCCTTATTTTCAGTCTTGTATGGTACCATAGTAGTATAGTAGTTTAGTTCAGTCTTGTATATACTTTATTTACAGCTTGAACCTATATGGATCATCCTGTGAAGCTTGGGCTATATTTGGTCCAAAATAAGGAATGTGTATGTTTAATTTTAAGTTCCAATAATTTTTTAACTAATTAATGATTATTTTTTTGAGTGGATATTAATGTTAAATTTTATTATTTCCTTTTTTTTTTCAGGTTGTCTTCTAAGAATTCTGGTACAAATCAGATTTGATTTTCCTTTAAGCTGACATGAAATACAGTAGAAAACGAAGATTTTTAATATATTAAATTGTTTTCTGATCATGTATACTGTAACAAGAAATTTAAGCATTCTGAAAATATTCAAACAAGGAATAGGTACACATGGAAATTGGATTTTCTTTGAAAGTACTTCGATATTCGTTGATCGGATCAAATTTTCTATCAGTCGTGTGATCTCAAAGCAGACTGTTGCATCTTCAACAATCTACAGAGAAAATTCTAATAAATATGTTAATAAACGAGAGGCAGAGGAATTGCCCGTCTACCAGTTTAGTGGTGACCATCGTCAGCGAAAGCACCGTGTATATGTTTGGGGAAATTCTGTGACTGGAAGCCTAGGAGTACCAACATTTGTCAAACCGAAGCCTAATGTTCCAATTCGGAAGAAACAAACTGCTCCGTATTTGCTTTTCTTTGAAGAAAAGGTAGGCCAACATACAGTATTTTGTTTTTTTGTAAGAGTACTATAGATTGGATCAATGAGGTATTTTAAATAATAATAAATTCAAATAATTAGAATTTCAAAAAATGGAATCCATTTCATGTAGTTGAAATAACTATTAATACTGAAAGCAAGTCAATTGAGGATTTTTAAATTAGCAGGATCAAAATATTTTCGGAAAATATTCCAATTCATTCCACACATTTTTAACATCTCCCCTCTACAGATTCCCGTACCCCACTTTATGGATGATATTGATCGGAAAGAGGTCTCATAAATACTTTCCAACAGTGTGCTGTAAAGCTGATAGATGATGTGCCAGTGGAAATATAAGATAGAGGGGGGGGGGGGGGCCGGGGGGGGGGGGTCCAAAAAAAGGAATTTTATATGTTGAGGGTCCAGACTACCTGAGGCCCACCATGGTTGGCGTTAAGGTTGGAAATTTTATGTCTATCACATCTACACTTCTAGATGGCCAGAAGTGGCACTCCCAAATTTAAATTTGCATGTAAATTTTTCTATTAAAAGACTTAGGAGGTCCCCTTAAGTCAGCGTATCGTTGCCTATCGTTAATTTCAATGTTCCTAATTTTTTTGTTAGATAACTGATGTTGCATGTGGCTATGGTTTTTCACTGTTCAGCAGTAATGGTCCAACTTCATCAAAACTTTGGGGTACAGGTATCAACACAGATAGCCAACTAGGATATCATGAAAAGCAAGTTAATAGAGGTAAGTAGGTTGCAATCATTGCAGAATGAAGCAAGGCTTTCTGCTATAGTATAGAACCATGGTTCCGTACTATAATGTTTTATGATCCCAATATAAGGGTCAAGATTGATCATGTTGCTGAAATCCGTCTGGAATTATTACAGTGTCACTAATTATTGTTTGTTGCTTTTTTTTAACCAGCTTAAAAATACTTAAAGGTTATTAATTATATTTATATATACCAACTACATAGATTCCAGGCATTTGATTGGTTAAGAACCAAGCAATAGTTCCAGCCATACCCTCCTAGCCAGACAGTAGTATTTTTTTTTTTTGCCCTTTTGCAAGGTGCTCGTACATCGCGATGTAGAAATTTATGCTAAGTCTATTGTTAAGGGCGCGCTTTTACTAATTTAATCAAATTAATTGATCTAATTTGATGACCTGGAAGCTGACGATCACTCTGCTGTACACTGCGAATTGGTAGGCTGAAAATAACAATGGCAGACTGTTCTAGATTTAAACTGGTTGATGAACATGAGATTTGTGAGTGAGTTTACATCCAGTGATATGAAAAAACAAGTTTTGTAAGCCGTCCGAATATTTGAAGAGTATCTTGAATAGTGGTGGTGCAAAGGTTTGCCCAACGGGAGATCTGAGGTTCCCGGTGGGGGACTGATGTCCCCCACAAAAAATGTGGGCGTGGTCGGGTGTCGCTCAGAATTTCTAGAAAGTGTTCCAGTGGGCGAAGCCCCCGAAAAACATAACAATTTAGGGGTCTCAAAGGCTTATTTAATTGGTTTTGGAGTCTACTAATATGTAAAAAATACATATATACATTTTTTCTCCCCGACAAATTGTGGATTTTCTGTCCAACAGTGTGGGGTGGGGGGGGCTGGTCCCCTGGTTCCCGCTGGCGCCACCCCTGATCTTGGAGCCACAACTGTGATTTACCGAGTGTAAATTTTTTATCAAATGCAGGCGTTATCAAAAATGTAGTTCTGGTCTACCTACTGTAGGCCTACGCCTCTTCACAACTCAAGAATGTGGAATCAGTGTTTTTCATTTTCATTCATTTATTTATACAAAAAACACATCGAAATTGCAGCCTAAAGGCTGAATTGCACGATGTTTACAATAAAAACAGTTAAATATAAAAAAATAAAATAAAATAAAAATGCAAATATTAATAAGGCCTTAAATTCTGTTCCAATACAGATTTGTTCAGCGGCGTAGCTAGGTGATGATGGGCTCCAGTGCAAGTTATAATTCTGGGCCTTTTGATTTGAAGCGTCAAGCACGGCCGTCAGGCCTAGGACTGGGGGACCTGGACAGGGGACCGCAAACATCCACAGATTGCATACAAAAAATTCATTTTACTATTGTGCTTCTTTTTTAAACATTTATCTATAAAGCTTCATGACTGCACACACAACGAGCAAAGGTAACAGAATAACAATACAGAAAAAGCAGCGAAAGTGAAGAGATAAACAGGTTTTAACTACCTGTACATCCTCCCCCCCCCCCCGAATAATAAATTAATGTCACATCGAACAAAAAAAGTGAGTTCCACTTTGTAAAATATACAAAATACAGTACTACATAAAAAGGTATAAAAATAGAGATATACATTGAACATTATAAAATATATATTGTTATAGTAATACAAGACAGAAAATTATTGAATTATTCAAATCCAATCAGGTCATTTATAAAGCGCCTTTCTTTGCAGATACGAAGCGCTGCACTCCACATACCTATAGGCACCTCACAACCCACAGGCAGTCATGATCATTGCCTAACCCAAGCATAGAACAAGTAAACAAATCAAAAGAAGCAGTGGCAAAGTTCAGAATCATAATAAAATAATGCAACAATAAATGAAATAAAAATAAATATGAAGATAATAAATTGAAGAGGTGAGTCTTTACGTTAAACCTATAGACAGCCAAATATGGTGATGATCAAATGTGCACTGGAAGGTTATTCCAGATGAGTGGCACCTCGCACGGAAAAGATTTGTAACCAATATGTTTTGTTAAATAAGTAAAAAGTCAGAGATATATTGTGAGCAAAGGCCAGACAGTGACTTAAAAGCGAGGACCATTAATTTGAAATAAACCCTTTGCCTAAAAGGCAGCCAGCGAAGTTCACGGAGAAGATGTGATGCGTGAGTATGAGAGGATCTGATGTTAAAAATGAGACGTGCAGCAGAATTCTGCAACTTCTGTAATTTTAGAGAATCTGTAACAGTCAACTTATGAATTGCAGTAATCAATTCTTGATAAAACAAATGCACGAACAGCAGGTGTCATGGTCAATAAATTGGCGTATCCTCCATAAGTTACGAATATGGTACTTACATATAGACTGAACATGACAACAATGGCCAATGACAACATGGAATCGAATGTGATACCAAGATTTCTAACCACATTAGTAGGAAAAATGATAAGTTCTCCAAGGGACAGAGAAGCCTGTTTAACGTGATCAAGCTGAAAGTGAATCTTGGAAGCACATACAATGAATTCTGTTTTATCATCAAGTTTTAGCTTATTCTGAGCCATCCAAATCTTAATATCCTTGATACATAACCTAAACTTATCTAAAGCCAGATCAACAGTAGAGGGATCAGAAGCTGTCTCTTATACACATCTAGATGTGTATAAGAGACAGGGTCAAGATTGATCATGTTGCTGAAATCCGTCTGGAATTATTACAGTGTCACTAATTATTGTTTGTTGCTTTTTTTTAACCAGCTTAAAAATACTTAAAGGTTATTAATTATATTTATATATACCAACTACATAGATTCCAGGCATTTGATTGGTTAAGAACCAAACAATAGTTCCAGCCATACCCTCCTAGCCAGACAGTAGTATTTTTTTTTTTTGCCCTTTACTTTGGATGTTGTTGCTATGTGTTCACGATACTAGTTGTTGATTCAATAAAAGTACAGTACAACTTTGAATTAGTTTTCGGGTTCTTTATTGGCATTATACATCACAGATACCAAGATTTCTAACCACGTTAGTAGGAAAAATGATAAGTTCTCCAAGGGACAGAGAAGCCTGTTTAACGTGATCAAGCTGAAAGTGAATCTTGGAAGCACATACAATGAATTCTGTTTTATCATCAAGTTTTAGCTTATTCTGAGCCATCCAAATCTTAATATCCTTGATACATAACCTAAACTTATCTAAAGCCAGATCAACAGTAGAGGGATCAGAAGGATCTAAATCTAGATATAGTTGCAGATCATCGGCATAAAAATGATAATTAATACAATGACAGCTGATGATGTCTCCAAGCGGACTAATATATCGGCTAAAAAGAGAGGGACCCACTACCGAGCTTTGTGGAACCCCAAATGCTAACTAGATTTGAACTTGTCACTGAGGACGAGTTAGGTGATTCGCTGTACTTTGACCCTTATAAAGCTCACGCGGTGCTGATTGAAAAGTGTCATAATATGCTAAAATATGCTGTAATTAGTTTTTTAAAAAAGAATAATTTTGAGCATTTTGAAAAATTTACGCATGCGTACACGTACGTCTTGACGCCCGTGAGCACGGTAATAGCACAAAAAGTGACTCCTGATTTGAATAATGTGTCAAGAACACAAAGTATGTAACAAACGTGATTTCCAGCTTTAGTACGTGTTGCGTGCGTGGAAATGAACGTATGGCGCATAAATATGGAAAGTTTTGGAACGCTGAAAATGACCCGAAACGTTCTTTAAACTATCTGAATAGTGATATGGAGAATTTTCAAATTTTAACAGAAGCGCAGGTCACGATGTGTGCGTGTACAGTAATGGCACACGAAATTAAACATTGTCAAGTGTTTTTAAAGCCGCCTGTTAGTTGGTAATGCCACACAAATTTTCTCTTCATATAACCTATATATATATATCAGTCTGATAGCGTCGAAATACAGTCTGCCGCCCTCTCTCTGTTCTATCTCTTTACATCTTTTAAGAATGAGAGATAAAAGGGCTCCTAAAATTAATTCTTTTTGACCATACTGACGTGATGAAAATGAAAAATAAAGGGACACGTCTGAAAGAGAATTGGTTTAGCTATAATATAGGGGAAAAAAATCATTCAAGATAAGCGAGATACGTTCAAACGAGTATAATAAGTAATAACGTCAGTTTTTTCTTAATTTAAATGGCAATATGATGACATCACAATGTCCGATCAGCCATTATGATCTATAAAATCGCATCTACAACTCATGTGCTCTCAGAATATGTAATAAATATTGGGGGTCACCTTTCATCCTAAGGAGCTATATTTGATTATAAATAGGCATAATTATAAGCATATGTAATTTTTGACGCACGAGTACACGCACGTTAAGACGCGCAAACAAAAAAGTAAGATACCTAACATTCAACTTTGACCTGAAGTATAAGCCCATTTAATATTATTCAGAAATGACGAATGTTTAAGATGATTTAACGTCATCAACGTTTTGAGAAAGGAAATATATATATTTAAAAAAAAAATCAAATGGCAATATGATGATGTCACAATGTCCGATCAGCCATTATGATCTATAAAATCGTATCTACAACTCATGTGCTTTTAGAATATGTAATAAAAATTGGGGATTACCTTTCATCCAAAGGAGCTATGTTTGATGATAAATAAGCATAATTATAAGCATTATAAGTAATATTTGACGCACGCGTACGTGCACCTTAAGACGTGCAAACAAAAAAGTAAGATACCTGTACCTAACTTTCAACCTTGACCTGAAGTATAAGCCCATTTATATTATTCAGAAATGACAAATGGTTAAGATGGTATGACGTCATCAATGTTTTGAGAAAAGAAATATAAATTTTTTCTTGTTTTTTAATTCAGATGGCAATATGATGACGTCACAATGTCCGATCAGCTATTATAATATATAAAATCATATCTACAGCTCATGTGCTTTCAGAATATGTAATAAAAATTAGGGGTCACCTTTCATCCTAAGGAGCTATAACTGATTAAAAAAAGATCTGATATAAAGCATATTTTAATTTTGACGCACGCGAACGCTCGTGTTATTACGCGCGCTCAAAAATATAATGTACATAACATTTAACCATGACCTGAAGTTTATGCCTACTAAATATGATTCAGAAATCATGAATGATTAAGGTGAAGTCATCAAAGGTTTGACGAAAGAAAGATGAGGGGGTAAGCAAATCCCTATATTTTGACCATGATGACGTCATCAAAATGTGAAGAAGTGTACGTATATTAAAGAAAATTGCCTTAGCTATAACATACTCAAAGTTGGAAGACAATCGATCAAGAATAAGCGAGATACGCTCAAATGCGCATTTTTTTAAAATGACGTCATCGATAATATTCAGTTTGTTGAATTCAGATGGCAATATGATGACGTCATAATGTCCGATCAG
>NW_022699997.1:292971-308010 GCF_011630105.1 Anneissia japonica
ATTGATTGAAAATAGGCATGTTTTTGGCCTATTTTTGCTATATGTCGAAAAAAACGCGCACATGTGCTTTTATGTTCTATGCGCGCGTACGGCATTGCTGTTGACCCTAAATGACCAAAAAAGATTGGAAATTTGTGAATACAGCGTCAAGGACCTAAAACATTTTAAAAAACAATATTTTTAACTTCTGTATGTGACGCGCGCGTAAAAATGTGCACGCGGTGCCAAAATTTTTAAAAATGTTGAAATGCTCAAAATGGCTTAAAACGTACTCTAATTTAGTCAAAAATTGATTTCCACCATTTTAAAATTTTGACGCACGCGTACGCGCGCGTTATGAAGCGCACACGCAAAATGAGTGTACATTACAATCAACCTTCACTCGAAGTTAATGCTCACGTAATACGATTTTGAAATGTCAATTGGTTAGGCTGATATAATCAATTGCGTAAAAAACACAAAAATGCGCGTAGATGAGGTCACACGTGACTGGTAACCTTGCAAAGCTTATTGTCACTATTCCAGGCCAAGCCAAATGTTTTTTGTAGTCGTTTTGTGTGTAGCTCTCGGCAAATTTGAGATATCGTGCGAACAGTTATTTGTCAGAATGTAGAATAAAAAAAAAAAAATCTCTGACAATAACAAGAGGTGATCCGCACTAAATGCGGATCACCAATAATTCTGGTTCTGAGTAATGATCATTGACACAGACACAACTACAGCTGTACTCTGGTTGGTGAGATGGGAATGAAACCACTTTAAAGCATATCCTGGAAGTCCAAAAGAAATATTCAGACGGTTGATAAGGATCTTATGGTCATCTGTGTCGAAAGCAGATGACAAATCACACAAGACTAACAAAGACACCTCCTGTTTATCAATTGAAACAGCAGTGTCAGTATACACCTTGAGTAATGCTGTGCTATGGAGTGGACGATACGCCGACTGCAAGTGTTCAAAAAGTTGTTGTTTAATTTCTATTAATTTTAATTAAACTAATACATACAATAACATTAAAAATAGAAATGTTTACCCCCTCCCTCCTATTATGGTGATCCTCTATTTTAGGTCATCAAACTTTGCCACCAAATTTCAATTCATTAATTTTTTTGTAAATATTCTGCTATTTATGGTGATGAATAAGAGAGATTGAAGAATATGAAATATCTGATTATAGGCACGGCCTGTCATGAGAAAAAAATGAACACAATTAACTCACTGCACTTCTTTCAATTGATCGTTTCAGACTGAAGCAACATGCTCATTGAATTGTATATATTGAGAATCCAATGATCATAGGATTATGCTTAAATATTATATACCATAAAAAAAAAATTCATTGTCATAGGGCCTATTGTAATACGCTGAGAAACAAACAGCTGCACGTTGTTCGTTTAGTATTCAGACCCAGACGTTGGGCACAGTGAGTACCTAGCTTTACATTACAAAACAAATAGCGAGTTGAATGGCCGAGCGGTTAAGTCAGGGGCACCGTAACCTTCAGCTCTAATATCGGCGCTGGTTCAAATGGCCCACTTGCCAATGGTTCCGGTGGCGGAACAAGACTTCTCTGATAAGGACTTTAAACCGTAGGCCCAGTGTACTCAATTGGCTCACATGCACTTTAAAGAACCCAGGACATCCTTCGAGAAGAGTAGGGGGTTACCCTGGTGTACTGGCCCATTTACTCCCCTGTCATTTAATGGATGCCACAAAGGAGGGTGATTAAGTTCACTGATTTCCATATTCTTTGCGCTTGTGCCTAAAGAATTGAAATAAAAAATAAATAAAAAGAAACAAATTTGTTTAATCACTTGATAATCTCATTTTATTTTGAAGGGAAAAATTTAGAATATTTATTAGCACCTGCTGAAATTCATCTGCCTCTGAAGAGACCCCGGTCAACTCGTGTCATTCAAGTAGCTTGTGGGAGAGCGCACTCTTTAGTTTTAACAGATCAGGAAGGAGGTATATTTTTTAAATGTATTTATTATTGAAATTTTCATTTTTATTGATCCAGCGTATGTATATACAGTATGTATGTATTTTTGTGTCTAAATAGATTTTTCTACCTAATAACTGTTTACCTTGAGCCGCTGTAAAATTGTTTAACATTTTCCATACATACATGATAAAAACCCACTAAAATAATTAAGTTTTTTTAACCCAGAATAATAATGGGCCTTTTTTGGAGTGAAATAACATAACAATTGACCAGATCAGAACAGGGCCAGCAATATGCGTGTGCTTTGAACACGCGTGTTGTTCCACAAACGCATGTTTGCATGCTTTTACACTGTTGTTTTGTCCTTAGCAACAATATCCAAGGGGTGTGGCTTAGCAGAAATCTCCAGTAAAATGATGTTGATGCACATACTATATTGTAATAGCTACAAATAATTTTCATTTTAAATGAACAAATTTTTAATAATTTATGAGTTATTTAAAATTATGAAAAAAAAAAAGTATGTAATGGATTTAAATAAAATTTGTTGACTATTTTTTGGTACCTCTTTTGTCTAAGTGTTCAGTCTAGGAAATAATGCTTACGGCCAGTGTGGACGAAAGGTGGTAGAAAATGAAGATTACAGGTCAGTTGAAAGAACTTGCCTCATGACTTTTCTGTTACTTGCTATTTTTATAATTAATCTTATGTTAATGTTAATTGAAGTATCCATCATTTGAATTGTAGCCTCCTTAAATCTTTTTTTATACGCTTATATTGGGTGAAGGTTGGCATGGCGAATTAAGAAAAATAATAAATGCTATTGGCAAACCATATAGATATTATTTTCTTGAAAATGATGAATTCAACTCAGTTGAAAAGTCAAGACACTCAACAAAAACAACTGGTTTTTCAGAACTGTTTATATGGTGTACGCAAGCATTTATTATTATAATAATCATACGCTGTTTAATAAAACATTACTGAAAGATTTATTTGTTCTGTGATTTATTACTGGTGCATGTATGTATCAATTTATTTAAACTAATTTGAGATTATTTTTGATTGTTGATGCAAAGTGCTAAAAACATCAATTCTGGCCGCTGGCAGCACTTTTTAACTTGCCTTAATTATCGTCGTAATGAAAAGGGTGACGTTGACTTCATGATATTAAAAAGTCACAGTGCCTTCTTTGATTCATTTGGTGGGTGTCATGTGTCTTCATTACAGATCTTCGCAATTTTCTATGTTGATTATGCTATGACTTTAATTAAATAGCATTTTATTAAAGGCTACATCCTAAGTAATTAAGTATTGACTTTTTCAGTAACCTTAATAATGAGGTTGTAATATAGGTAAGTGCAGGCCTGGGTAAGTGGCATATTAAGGCATGCTTTGTTGACCATAACAATAATAATAATAATAATACATGTGAAGTCAGTCAGTTTTATAGAATAACAATCAACATTACTTTACAACATTCAATTATAACCCAATGAAATTGATTCTTGACAATTTTCAGGAGGCAAAAGCATGTTTAAACCTTACCTTTGATTCGGTCTTAAATTCTTTAATTAATTATATTTGTTTTAAAGGCTCAACCAATCAAATGCCTGGAGTTATGGTCAATGGTCATGTATTTGTATAGCACTCTCCACAGAAAAACCAGTCTCAAGGTGCTTTAGTTTAGGAGGTTGAGTTTTGTAATGTATGCTCTGGTTTAAAACCTCCCATTGCCAACCCGAGCTTGTCAGTGTGGGTAATACAACTCACTTTTAATGCAATTATTACATTGTCCTGGAAAGAACATTAGGCAAGACTTTTTTTAGAACTTGTTTTGCGAACTTATTTTTTTTAAGATCGTCAATGGAGGGCTGAAAAAGTATTAAAAAATAGTTTTGTTTTCTTATTTAGCAAATGGTTTTGCCAAAAACATCCAGATGGAGGGGAATATAAAATTAATTTTTATTGGTGAATGTGAACAGTGTAGTAGTGGGTTGGTTAAATGCTTCATATTTTTAGCGCATTGACGCTTAAGCATAATGCGCTATATAAGCCAAAATTATTATTATTTATATAAGTAGGAATAAAAAAATATACATATCTTATTTTGGAGATTTTTTTATATTCAAGACAGCAGTGGGCATAAAAAAAATATAGAAAAAATTATATTTTTTTTTTTGGTGAGTGTGGTAATTGGCAAAATATGAAATTTTATTATTTATTGACAGGTGGCGGTTCCCTAGACAAGATATAAAAAAGTCTTGAAGTAAGGTTTTCGTCCTGTTTACACAATTGCTCTGAACATGGAAAAAAACTCTCCTCTCATTTTGGAAAAATGTAGTGATTTTTTTCTCTGTACTGACCAATTCATTTATTCGAAAGGTTTTGCACGCGAATGAATACATGTAGGCATACATTTAGCAATCCTTAACTGTTTGTAGCCATGCTGTGCTTTTCGCAATGACAGTAAAAATTAAGCGTAGGGCCTTGGGCCTATAGGTTAGGCAGCTTCTTCTCTCATCATGCTTGTCAAAATCAGATTTTGGCATGACCTTAAATGTTAGTATAGGTGTTGCAAATTGGAAATGGTAGCCGAATAATACTCCTTCGCTGTATGCGTTTGCATGCGAAACCTCTCTATTGTCAAGTCTGTGTACTGTAAGTTCCTATGGTGTGTTTATAATAGTGTAATGGATTTTTGCTTTTCGGGAAGCAGGTTTGGTGCAGCGGTTTCCACCAATGGGTTTTCAAGTTTTAAACCTGGTTTCCTTAAAATCACTACACTGATTTCACTGCAATTATTGTACTGTGTAGCAGTCTATGATGCAATCGGGAAGGCTTCCCGATCAAACCGACCAATCAGCATCACCAAAACCTGCTAGCAATAGCGTGTAGTGATTGTATGGTAACCAAGCTTTAAGTAATAAATTGTGTTCATTACTTCGTGGAGTTTAATTTTCTATTTCATATTTCCCTGCAGTTCCAACATGATGATTCACAAGATTTCTGGTATTGAAGATAAAGTAGCTAAGGTGTGTTGCAATTAAAAAATTTTCTAATCAGACTCCATGGGTTTCGATTCCTGGAAATAAAAAATCCATGTCTGATGCTTCAGATCAACTTGTTCTGTTGCAACCTGTTGCATATAACTAAAAATACAATAAATCTATGTTGATCATATTCATTATGTAATGGCTATAGATTTTTTCTCTGCAATAGTAGTTGCAAGCATTAATGTTTTGGAAATAGTTCTGATTGGATGAACAAAATATGTTACCGTCAAATACATTCACTGAACATATGCAAAAGCTGCTGGGCAATACACTTATGAACATTAAACCAGGCACTGGCTGTACATTTTCAAATACTGCTGCCTTATATTAATAGATAGCCATTTTTGCCTACTTAATGTCTATGCTTCTATGGTGTGGCCACCCAATAATCATCGTCCAATAACCATCACCTCAAAATTTGGAACATAACTGTTTTGAAGGTGGGGGGGGGGGCTGACGTGTGCAGCAATTCGTGTAGGCCTACACATGTATTCATCAAATGATCATCAAACACTTCAACTGTGTGCATTGCCAAATGCTGACCTGTTTCCACTTCTAATTTAAAAAAAAACAACATTTTATTCATTCTCGAAACACATAAAAATAAGAGACTGTTTCAGTCTCAGAAAAATAACCACTGCCTATATATTAACTCTCATAAATTATGATATATTAAACATAGTACAAAGTTAATTGATGGTTGATTATGTATTTCTTGCATATATTAAATGTGTTATGTTTTGGATAGATTGTGTGTGGGCAAGACCATAGCCTGTTTCTTACAGAAGGTGGACAGGTCTTAAGCTGTGGATGGGGTGCTGACGGCCAGACAGGTGCGCATTATGATATTCATTCACCTGAAACTAAAATATAATATAAAAGCAAATAGACTTGCCACCAGTTCCTGGTGACAAGAGTCTACCAGGCCTGAAAAAATGATGTTTGTGCCTCTGTCCATGAAAATTGTTTCGATAAAATGGCTCCAGTACGAAATGTTATCTGTACATATATAGCCCAACAGCTTTTTAAAAAAAAATTTGTTTCCCCAAAAGTATCTCGAGGATATTCATGGTGCCTCCAAATGCTGGTAACGGGGGTCATGCATTTTTTCCAGCCCTGGAATTTACTTTCTATTATTATATAATATTACTACCTATAACTATCCTACATCATCATGCTTGGCCCCCAAACAAAATATTCTTCATGGTGTGATAGTAAACATTTTTTTTTTTTAGCTTTTTGCTCACATGCAAAATATTTAAGTTAATATAACAAAGTAATGTGTGCTTCTTGATAGTAACATTTTGTGGATGGTAAAATGATAATGTAACAATTTACTTACTGTATTTATTGGAATAAGTAAATCATTTGCAACAATTAACGTTGTACTCTAGTAGAATTGCATGTTTTCTACTCCTCCCTCAAATAAACGTCTCCCTCTAAATAAAACACCCCCTCAAAAACCGTCCTGGGGTATTTATTCGAGTAACTAAGGTAATATGTGTTATTGCTATGTGAATAAATGTCTACTCTCTAATCCTTTTATATTAATTTTATATCTTCTATAATAGGGATTAATACTGTTGATTATAATGATGTGAATTTACAGTGAAACTAATGATTAATATAAAAAATTAATATCTGTTGTAGGCCAAGGAGATTATGAAAGCTCAAGTAAAATGAGTTTGGTAGGAGGTGATCTTAAGGGTGAAAGGATTGTAGACATTGCCACATATGCCGATTGCTGCTTAGCTGTGTCTGGTAAGATTTATTTTTTAGTTTTCTTGTTTTTTTTTTTTTTCTGGAGCATCCCCTCCCCCATAAATTTGACTCAACTATATTTATGGGCTGGACTAAGCGTAGATTTAATAATCGGACCGAATGCAGCAGGTACATAAGTAGAAAATCTGGAAATGTCAAACTGTTATGGGAAAGAATGATTATCATTTGAGCAATGTTCCGTTGACATTTTTCCATCGTGTGGTGCATAAATATTACAAAGTAATAAGGTTGACGCGCAGAGCGCCTGGTTTGAATTAAGGTCGGTAGTGTAGAAACTGGTATGGCTGATGATAGTTGTTTGTTGTGTTGCACTAAAGATAACAGAATATAACACATTAAGATGTCACAATAGTTTGAAGCCAATTTTAATGACATCCATTGTCATAATTTATAAAAATTAAAAAAAAAAAAACTCTGCTTTTATTAAAATATTGAGTTTGCCTTTACAAAATTGATGCTCTTATTACACATATATTTTTTTCACAAGGTCAAATGGGAATAAATAATGATATTGTTATTATATTTCATGATATTGAAGGTGTATTGAGCTCTTACAGCAAACTGAGCATTTATTTACTTCATGAAAATGAGTAAATGAATTGTAGTTTTTTTTAGATTGTTTATAAGGGGAGCTTATTTAATTAATAAATGACAATTACGCAGAATTTAGTGTTATGTCTTTTTGTTTAAGGGTCCATTTGAGTGTAAGTGCTGATGCGGGAGTGTAAAATGTACTGTGGCTTTGAGAGGCCGGAGATTACCAGGAATGTGGCACAGGGCACGGGCCCGACAGGCTGCTGTGTAAATGAAATAATGTTTCTATATGTCTACTTTATTGGTGAAATTAAGCACTCTATAATCGTTTAAATTAGTCCTCTAATCCGTAAAAGGCATGGCTTCAGGGGGCTCTACCCCTGGATCTTGCTGGGGCTGCGGCCCCCAGACCCTAGCTAATGGGCCCGGGCAGGAAAGCTGACCCGGGGACTACTGACACTGACACGGCGGCCCAGAAAATGTAAAAGATAAACATATGTTTTCTTTTACTTAAAATGTTTAATTTATTTTATGTACTTACAGATAAAGGTGATGTTTTTGGTTGGGGAAATTCAGAGTACAATCAGCTCAACTTAGTCACAGATGAGACTCAGGTGGGAATGAGAAGAGATAACTAATCAGTTAGCTGTTAAATGGGCAAACAAAGAAAAGCAAATAAATCATCCTACTATTAATGGAATGAGCAGAAGCACTGTAGAGCAAATTTCATTTTAGAATCATTAAGTCTTAAGTTTGAGGCTGTACATGATTATATTCCCTGGTCACTAGATCCATATTTAGGAGACTGGCACAAAGGACAACTGTGCTCAACTCTCAACGAATTTAATGAACGAAAAAGGATATAAATGAATTTGAAATAACAAAGAAAGAAATAAATAAATGAAGAAGGGTGAAGAAATAAAATAAGCATGAATTAAAAAGGAGGTCTAGGAAATAAAACTTTTGAAAATTATAGAGGAAGCAGTAAGTTTATAAAAATTAATGGTTATTATGATTTGTACACTTCTGTGTCATTTTAAAACTTATTGATAATTTGTTACAATTGCAAATGAATTCTTAATATATTTTTTTACTTAGTGTATGCATGTGATTTTTATATTTCACTGTACTGTTTTTCAGATTGCAGAACCAAGACTTCTTCCTTTTAAGAATGTGGGGAAAGTTGTTTCTATAGCAACAGGGGGAACCATTTGTGCACTTCTAAATGGTTTGTACATTTCATTATATTTTGATAATAACTTGTATTCAGTGGCATATTCAGAAATTGGTTCAAGGGTGATCCAAGAATCATTTTTGGCTTGTGGTAACACATTTTCAAAATGCGGCAAAAGGGAAGAAAAAATCAGAGTCAAAGGTCATAACCATAGGGTCCTTATATCTCCGCAACCACATGTGGTGGAGAGTTAATACTGGTGCCAAGGTGTTCAGAACATTCATATTTCTGTCTGAAATAATAGAACATTTTGTTAAAAAATTACTGGAAATGTCATTTCTAACTTTTTACACGCTTTAAGGTCATAGCTATAGGGTTAAAAAAATAAAATTCTCTAGTCAAGTTTAACCACATTTACAAAGAACACTACTTACTATCGTTACTATTATCACCCGTTATAATAATAATAACAACAACAACAGCAGTAGCAGCAGCTTAAATATAGCATGCTAATTTCTTTTGCATTCATCTAATAAAATATATTTAATTCATTTTATAAAGCCTGTAAATATTTTGCCATATGCTATATTTTTATGTCTTTATTGAATACAGTGATTTTGTAAACTTGGCAGAAAGTAAAATTTTAATTTTCTTTGCAGATGCTGGTGATGTATATGTGTGGGGATATGGAATCCTAGGCAAGGGGCCTAAGCTGTCTGAGAGCATTCATCTGGAGCATATCCCTCCAATTCTCTTTGGTCGTAAAATTTTAAAAGAGCATGTGAAAGTCACTCAGATACACTGTGGAATGCATCACTTTGCTGCTTTAACAAGTAAGGCCCTGTCCAGACTATCAAATTTCATTTGACAAAAACATGTGACATGCCTGAATATGGTCATGATGACATCACATCAGACAATAGTTTTGTCAAAGAAAAATTGAAAATTACTTTAAAGCAGTACTGTACATATTTGAGAGAGCAGCTGAGGTCAGTTTGTTAAAATGGGTGGTAGCCACTGTGTGTGCAATGAACCATGCTATCCTTTCACGTAGTTGCCCCCTGGTTCAATTCCAAATCGGTACTCTTCATGTGATTCAGCTGGAAGCTAAAATGCATGTTAGGCTAACATGCCATCTTTCAGGTGAATCACTGATCCCATGTGCAGTATGGATCTTGCGCCCTTAAATTATGCAGTACTTACTTCGAAAGGAATAGTGCCATGTTGTACAGCCAAAATTCTCAACGAAAACGGCCCTTCTAGGAAAACCGTGAGGGCTATCTTTGGTGTATGTCACTCCAAAACTATTTCTAACATGTCTATGCTGTTAATATACTGCCAAATATATAATATGTTGTATTTATGTATACAAGCCTGACAAGGTTTTAGTCAGATTTAACATAAAAATTATTAGTGTGTGTTTGTTTTAAAATATTCAAACAAATTGTCTGTCTTAACTTGTTAGAAGTTAGACAATTGTCTATTCATAAGTCTGATCAAACATATTTATATTTAAATAAAATGAAATGATATTGTCTAATTGATCCATTATGTGATAAAAAAAAAAATCTAGGTATAATTGTTAAAATATATGATTTAGTTAAAATTGTACTTATGAAATCTAAACACTGTTTGTCAGATACTGGTGAGATGTATACTTGGGGTCAAAATGCTCATGGCTCTCTAGGACTTGGTTTTCATCAAGACCAGTATTTCCCACTTAAGGTAGGCCACACTGAAAATCTTTAAGCCTGGTTCTCACAAGAGCCCTAGAATCGCCCGATGGGTTAGCGCTAACCGTTAGCGGTATCCGGATACCGCTAACGGTTAGCAAGCACTATCTGTTTGCAACTTCAGTGCGTTTTTATCATCAACCAATCACACGTACGTGTTTACAATTTCCAGTTTCTTATTGGCCAGTGATTCGATCATCAAATTTTTGGTATTCGGATCGGGAGTTTCTCGTATGGACGCACGGCAGCTAACGGTTAGCAGGATCCAGATCCCGCTAACCATTAGCTGTCGTGTGAGAACATAGCCTTACTGTATTTTCCACATTCTCATCAGAAATATTGTAAGTTGTTAATAAAGTATGAGTAATATTTATGTATCACTAAGTTAAATAATAATTTAAGTTAACTTGTTTTAAATTAAACCTTTATTTGTGTTCTTTTTCTATAAAGGTTGGTGTTCCAGCTGAAGTTATTGATGTTGCTTGTGGCGTTGATCACACTATTGCCCTTGCAAAGACGTTTATTTGAATAATCACACCACAAATTATTAGAGCACATATTGCTGTCCATACTTAGTAGGCCTCTACTGCCAGAATGTTGGTATTGCTAATGAATATTAATTTATTGAAACTCTGTCATGGTATTATCAAGAGCACTGTAATGTTTCTCTATGAGTTTGATGTTTCCATTTTTTGCAGCGTTATCTATTTAATCATAGAATGTCATCATAAACAGAGAGCCACATAGTTCAGTCTAAACTTGCTGTAGCACTGTGGGCGATGAAACGTGGAGATTCTTTAAAAAGTTTTATAATAAATAAATAAAATAATAATAAATATATACAGTTATACATATGTAGTGCCTGTTGAAACAGAATACATCTTTTAGTCTGCTGGCTTATATCATATTTTGTGGCTTTTTCTTTTAAATTTTTTTGGGTAGTTTCTTGGCAAACATGTCTAATGGTTTCTAAAAAATCCACAGATTAAGAAAAAAATGGATGCCAGTTTTTTTTATTTACATACTACTCCATTTTGAATTTTAAAATGGCCGCTACAAAAAAACAGTTTTTAACAAAATAATTTAAATCATTGCTATTCTTTTGTATATCTTACCATATTCATTTTATTTTATCAGATACTTATTATAAAGAGATCACCCTCCTAAAAACCTCATTCCCCACACAGCTCCCTCTGGAAATTCTTTAGCAAAAAATTTACTCTCTATTAGTTGCAAAATTGCCACATATCACCATATTTCGCCATCTGAATCTCCCTAACTTAGTCATTAAGCATTCCCACTTAACCTTCACACCCCCGACTCTATCATCCCCATGATATAAGAGTTGTTAGAGAATGCCTAATGCCATTTATTAAATTATGTTCATTTAGATAATCGGTTAGTTGCATCTGTGTTATATTTTTCAAGTATCTTTGATATGTGACAAACTACTAAAATAGGTCTATAGTTACTTCACGTCTCTTTGTTTTCCCTTATATATATTGGTGTAGTTCTTGCTACCTTCCAATAAACAGGGATTTCTTCGTTCATTAATGACATATTTTAAATCTTACAAAGAGAATCTGATATACGTTGATGCCATTCTCCGTCCTTTAACGACATATGTCGTTAATTAACATAACAATAAGCCTATACAATATTGTTATTGAACAATTTTATTGTAAATCTTACAAAGAGAATCTGATATATACATTGACGCCATTCTTAACAGTTTACTAACAAAATCAATGAGATCAATGCTGATATGGTCAGACAAATTGAGAAATATATTTCTGCTTTTTTGGTTTCAATATATTTACAAGAAGAGAATTGGTATCTGGATTCTGTATTTTTAGTTCCTATGCATGTAATGCAATAGGATCTATTGTAATCAATTTTCACTTTTTTCCCTGTGTGTAGTGGTGTGTGTGCGTGTGTGTCTAGACATTTAAGCAAATGCACATGCGTAAAAAAAAGATTTCCGACATTTTGTTTTTCCTCGCGATGCAAAGTTTGATATGAAGTTTCTACAGTGTTCAGTCAGGGCTCACGCTAACCGATCGGCAAGTTGGCATGGATGAAACTATTTTGGTTTTGTGGCAAAAAAAAATGCTACTGCTGTAGGCATAGGCATTTTGAAGAAGGCCTAAAATTAAAAAAAAGGTTTTAATACTTGCTGAAATACATCGTTTTTTCATTTTGATCCCCATTTTTCACTACCTCCATGCAACGTTTTTTTCTGTTGTATGAGTAGTCATATGAAGGTACTATATCCCCGACAGTTGGCTATGCAGCAATGTACCCTTTGAATGCAGACTGAAGGCAAGTAAAGATATAAAGGCAGCCGACTGTCTGGTACATAACGAATATATCTAGCTTAGGCTGTCCGCAAAAACATGTTTCCTAGCGGCCTAGTTTAGTACAGTAGTTACTGCGATGCGAGGGTGATAAATCGTTTAATCAATGGTATAATAATCATATGGGGCATATCGATTATGATATGTCTATGAAATAATGTTTCCATTTATTCCAAACAGAGTATTTTCATTACCAGTTATAAATAAGTTGTTCGTTTCGTTATTTTCTTGTAATTCTTTGTTGAAAGATTATTCTATATCAAAATCTTTATAATTTCTAAATGTAGGCCTAATTGTTTTATGCCCAATTTTCTTATTTCTATGTTCAATACAAGTGTAGAATAATGAGTGGTCGCTAAGTGCTATATATGCAATCCCATTAAGAACATGGCGTTCTGGTGTTGATGATAAAATTAGATCGATACAAGTAGCTGAATTTTGTGTAATTCTTGTTTTTCATTTAATTAATTGGGTTAGTTCAAATATATTTTCATGTTTATTAACTGGATTTGTGAAGGTCAGTATCTAAAATACAATTGTTGTTAAAATCTCCCAACAATAATATTTCCTTATTTTCATTGCAGGCTTTTTCATGTTTGTTATCTTATCTTTATGTCGGGCGATCGATATACACATGCTATTATTAGCATATTGTCATTTCTTTTATTATTTATTTCGATCCATGCCACTAATATTTCTTCTAAATCTAAATTTAAGTCCTTCATTTACAAAGTCATAATTCCACCACCATCATTTATGTTTGTTATTAGTCAATCACTGTCCTTTCTTATTAAATTATACACTTCTATTTTGTATCATGGTTGTATAAAGTATCAGGGTAGGGAGGAATTAGTTTAGAAATCAGGGTGTGTTTCATTTAACCAAGTTTCTGTTATAACGAGTTATTGTAGTAGTTTTGTTAGCAGAAATATTTTTGTGATTTACTTGACTTATTCCCTTCAACTCCTTGTGGAGCATGTTATACATAACTGTATTTATCTCCCTTTGCTACTAAGAATGTAATTTATGCATAATGGAGAAATATTGTACAATGTGAAACGAACCAGCCATGGCATATGAAAGAAACAAAATAAGCAGTAAGATAATAAAAATAACAGACTAAGGACCATAATGAACAATGCACCATGGCAACATATATTCGCTCCAGTTTCTGTTAGCATTAGTGTACAAACCTGTCTGGTATGTTCATATGAATTTATGCCTGATGAGTGTGGGTAGCTATATAGCTACTCATACGAAACAAAGTTGCAGCCAATAAATGCAGATGGAATTGTTATAATCAATTATGATTATTATCTTTTCTTAATTGAAGATCTCAATGGTTATTTATGATTATTTTCTTTTCTTAATTGAAATTTGTTGTAATTAAAATGTAATTTTTCATAAATGGGCTTTTTGCAATAAATCTTTTTTTAATGATTTTTTAAAATTGCAATTTGAATTTTGATCTCAATGGCTAATTATAGTGATGATTTTTATCTTTTCTTAATTGATGCTTTTTGTAATTAAAATTATTAAATAACAATCTTGGATGTAATTTTTATTAATGGGCATTTTGCAGTACAGTAATGCTGTTGTTGATCTTTTTTTTTCTCTTGATGTACATTTTTAATGTTCTCTTATTGACCACCTTAAGTGCAATTTAAATTTTATATTTTTGAATTTGAACATTGACCTTATTTTAGTCCTATTTGAATCATGCTAATGAGATTTATTAATGTACATTTTTGATGTTTTCCCCCTTAAATATTGTTGTTTGTCTTGTATTTTGAATGTTTTTATCTTTTCTAGTACTGTAAATTGTCTTATAAAAGCCGCCATCGTGTGCCAAGGTCCACTAAAATAATCATATTAAGATATAAAACAAAAAATAACGACACACATTAGGCTATCAAACTCTAATAACTTTGTAGGGGCGTTACTCTGTTAACGTGCTTAATGACAAGTTACCCTGATAAAACATAAGGATAGGTCGAAATATTGGTTTCCTCCAATAAAGCGTTTCTGAAGTCCATACATATCGCATTTGTTTTCTAATAGTTATATTATCTTACTGAAACACACGTCTTCTAGGGACTTCTAGGATTATATATATATATGTGAGGTCTCACCACGAAATGAGACGCATCGTTGATGAAGTCATATTGAGATATTCACCAAAACAGGCCAAAGTCAACATTTTTACAAAATTTTGTTTTTAATGTTTTTGAATAACTTGATACTTATATTTTATGATTGTATACTTTGTGAGTGAATTTTCTTGCCAAAACAGTGCTCTCTGCACATATTCTGTAATTCTAGTCATATTATTTGTACAGGTTAGTTTATCTTTGAGGCTGATTTTCTCAAAATGTGGTTCTTATACACCTGAACTTTAAATGCTCACATCTCTGGATTTACTTATAGTAGGGAAGCCATTCAAAGACCAAATGAAAGC